>NC_030677.2:76251221-76551221 GCF_000004195.4 Xenopus tropicalis | reverse complement strand
TAAGTATGAAAAAAGAACTTCTTGCAGTGATAGAACATATAGGAATTTTGCCGATTTATTTCTAGTGATATTTTGGTTGAAGTCAATAGGGATAATTCATGAACACGATTGTTGCAAGTGTGCAATTTTAAACACAATTTGCAATGCTTTTTACCAAGAATATACTTGTGCCACTGCAAAAGAATTGCATCAGATGAAATTGCACCCAGAACTGCACAGTGGGAACCCAGGATTTACTACAAGTTTGAAGGTAGAGCTCCATGGCTATCCTGCATTAATAGGTGTACTTGCACATGTTTCACAACAGGAGGCAGAATGGAAGCACAACTTCAAAGACGGGTGCCATGATTTTCCCTGATACCCTGCACCAGTTAGCCTTTTAGCGGAAAACTGCACCAACACACGGTACATACAAGTGAGCGATCCTCTTCTTTTTTGTTAGGGTTTTTGTTGAACTGCACATGGAAACTTGACACAAAGAAAGAAACAGAAAGATGATTGCTCACACAGGTGTACCCAGGGCCAGTGTGGTTTCTGCTAACAGGAGAACTGGCCCAAGGTATCAGGTAAGTAACATTTAACATTTGGCACGCCCCCGTGATTGAACCTTTCCTTCTTCTTGGCACAACATGTAGTTGTGAATTACACCTTTAGTGTTTATTTTTTGTTTTTTTTAACTACTGCAAATTAAAAATAAATTGTAGAAGTGCTCCGTACATGGGCACTAAATTGGCCACTATAAAGTTTACTGACTGAAATGTTTTTTGCAATATGCATGTTGAGTTTCTGTATACGCTAAGTTATACATTATGATCAAAAATATCCCTTATTTACTAGCATATATTATAATGAATGCGTTCCTCGAGGGTAGTGTGGTAGCTTAGTGGATAGCACTTCTGATTTGCACCTATGGTGTTTTGAGGTCAATCCCAACATGGGCACTTCCGACAAGAAGTTTATTTATTATTGCTGTGTCTGTGATGAAGAATCTCTGTAAAGCACTATGTATGGTGCTATATAAATAAAGAATAATAAAAGAGGTCTTTATAATTATGTAAAAAAGCATGACTTCACTATTCATCTGCTTTCTATAATGCACAAGTGAGTGAAAGGATTAAGCAAAAAAAAGATGGCACACACTAAAGGAGACATGCTCAAGATGTTAAAATGGCAACACACCTAAATAATTCCAGTGTATGATAACAAACCAGTTTCACTAGTTCCACAGATGATGAATAGGGGTCCTTTATTTCCCTGTATTAATTTATTGGTATTTCTTTAGCTTTTCAATACCCTTGTGGCATCCTTCCATGCAAAAGGCCATCCCTTGACCTTTACACAGTTCTTGGAAATACATAAATGATGCTAAAGAGAAAGCATCTGATTACATTTAGTCAATTCAGAGACTACTTTACGTGGATACAGGATACTTCATGAGCTGCATATTACTGTTGATATATTAACCCACAGTCTTTTATATTTTTGGATATTGTGTTCAGTCTTTAAAGCTATTGCACGTGAGCCCTACTTACTCATTGAGATTTATCATGTTTAATGAGCTGTTAAGTTGAAGCTATTTAGTTTCAGAAGTCCATCAATGTCAAATATCCAAAGCTTCTTTTTGTTGTTCTGCAAGAATTACAAAACTCATTAAATTACTTAGCTATGCTACAATCTTTAAACACAGATGCAAAAAGAATATGGTTACATAGGAGGAAAGCTGTGGGACTTCTTGGCCTCAGTATAGCTATTTCATAGTTATTGTATCGTAAAATCTAAAACCTGGCCAAAAAACACTTGTTTTTTTAAAATGGCAGTTGCTGAAAATACAGTTCAGGAACTTTTTCACTGATCTTTTTCCAGAACACTGATGCACTGTGCAAATATGAATAAATCTACCCCTTAGTGTGCCATTAGCCTTAGCTAGGGTTGCAACTAGGGATGCACCTAATCCGCTGTTATGGCATTAGGCTGAACCCTAAATCCTTTGTGAAAGATTCTAGGGTGAATACTGAACCGAATCCAAATTTACATATGCAAACTAAGGCAAAGAAGGTGTAAAACAACCACCCACGCAACAAAAAATTTTCAACTTCCATGTTTATGTGGCGAAAAGTCACATGATTTTAAGGATTCGGGTTTGATTAGGCCAGGATTATGAATTCGGGCAAATCTGAATCCTGCCAAAAATGGCTGAATCTTGGCCGAATCCCAAACCGAATCCTGGATTCGGTGCAAACCTAGTTGCCACCTGTCAGTCAGTTTTTGGGAGGGATGCTTGGGTTAAAACTGCCTGCCTGGTTTCCCCAGTTTGAAAAACCAGTCAGGACTCTTTGAAATTGAAATAGCGACCGGCCAATCGCTGAATACCACGTCATAACCCCAACCCTTGCAACATCTCAGTCCCACCGACATTAAGTCACTGCCCAGTGATGTCATGCCTCGCCACCCTGCCCAGAGGTAGCGGCCGTTAAAGTTGGCATCCCTAAGAAGACACTCTAAGATCAGATCACTTAACTTAAGCTGTCTATACACGCACTGATATTATCATACAAAACCTCATTTCGTAGGATATTCGATGTGTGTATGGTGGCTCGAAGAGGCAACCGATATTGCAGAAGGCTACGGATATCGGATTTTGATCTGGCGCATTGAAGGTGCCCGAGCAAAATCTACGTTCAGGGCTGAATCTCCAGGTGGAGGTAGAATTCTATTGTTTCTACCTCCACGTCTGATTATTCAGTCCTGAACGTCAGTGGAGGGACCATTGGTCGCACAAAAGATAGGAATTGCTATGTGTATGGCCACCTTAAATCTGCTGTGATTATTTTATATCTGACATTGCACCAATGTGGTGTCATTATTCAAAATGTGATCCTGTTATCAGCCAGGAAGCTATAAGGCTGCTAGTTTGACATCTGTGGCAGGAAAATTTTAGAAGGTACATTAAGGGACAGGGGCACTGCTGCAATGAGGCAAGTTTAGAAACATGCCCCTGAGGTTACCAGAGGCGGCTGTTCCAGGTAACTTCAAGAGCCAAAATTATGATTTTTAAATCAGAATAGCACTCTCTGCACTAGATGGTCCCCCAGCCCCCACCAACCCAAAAATCCTAAGTGCAGAGGGGCAAGGGGGGGGGACGCATTCCCTAGGCTGCCTCAGTGCGCCACTAAGGGACAAAATGCCCCTGTTAAGGGATATGATTTGAATACAATCTAAATCAAGTATGTGCCAGCATGGTTTAATGCAAACTAGATCTGCCAAAACAAATCTTGCTGCCTTAAACTAGAAAATGAACAGAAATCCAGACCATGGGTATATTGTAGATATAATTTACTTTCATTTTGCTACGTTACACAATTTTGCTTATTATATAAACAAATATTGGCCTTGAACATACCATTTATATTTGGAGAAGTGTGAAAGACTGCAGAGAATGGTGATATATTTAATGTTTTCTAATTGGACTATTGTTGCTAGTAGAACACCCCAGGGATCTGTGCTTGGTCTGTAGCTTATAGCTATAAATATTGTAAGTACTGTGTCTGTGATTCCTGATTATGCTTAATTTTGCAAAATAATAGTTCCATGAAAGATGTTTCCAATTTCCTGACTGATTTTAATTAATTGGGGCACTGGGCTGTAAACACGCTAAACAGAATTTTGTTATGGAGCTTCGTAACTGAGAAATGTTTTTTGGTGTATTGTGCATAGCAGTCTTCACAAATCTTGGTAATGTCAGTCTGTCTGCTCAAGATAATAAAGGACTTTCTTGAATACAAAGAGGCATTGACTCAAAGGATAAAAGCATAATTTTTCCTCTTTATAGATTCTATTCCTCACCCTGAGTATGAAATACAGCTGGAGCCAGTCAATATGATGGATATTTATAGGCAAAAATGTAAAACTAAACTGGAAAAAGAGCAAACACTATAAAAGGTGTGTTTGTTTTCTCTGGAAAAGAGGATGTGTAATGTACTGCCTGGAGATGTTGAGATGGCAAATAGCTTGGAAACAGGTAAGGGGATACCTGCCTGTACCTATGGGAATTTACCAAATATTTTACAGCTCTTTGTAGCAATGTTAGAGAAGCTAAGTGAAGTCGTTGGGTGTTATTAAGCATTCCCAGCATCAAACTGCATTTACATTTAAAATATTGTCTTGGGAAGACATGTTTTTTTCAAAACGTATCAGCTAATAGAGCTTCTCCAGCAGAATGCTGCATTAAAATCTATTTTTTTAAAAGCACAAACAGAATTTTTAATATTTCATTTTGAAATGTCACATGGGGCTAGCCATATTCTTCATTTCCCAGGGTGCTACAGCCATATGATCTGTGCTCTGTTAAACTTCAATCACTCTTTACTGTTGAGCTGCAAGTTAGAAGGATATCACCCCCTCCCTTTCCCCCCCACAGCAGCTGATCAGCAGAGCAATGGGAAGGTGGCAAGATAGCAGCCCCCAGTAGATATGAGAATAGCACACAATAGTAAGAAATCCAAGTCCAACTTGGGACTCCTCCAGTTACACAATGTGCTGAGATGGCTGACTACACATCAATATTACAATGAAAAAAATATATAATTTTAAATGGTAGAGTGAATTATTTGCTATGTAAACAGTGTAATTGAAAAATAAAAAGTATACCATAAAAACAATGACAGTATCCCTTTAAAGTTTTAAGAAACAGAGACAACACACACTGGGGATATTTTAACAAAATAATTTTAATTTACAGCAGGGATACACAATACTGACCACAGCATCCAAAGACTAGTACAGGTATGAGATCCCTTATCTGGAAGCTCGTTATCCAGAAAGTTCCAAATTACGGAAAGGCCATCTGCCATAGAATACATTATAAGCAAATAATTCAAATTTTTAAAAATGATTTCCTTTTTCTCTGTAATTATAAAACAGAACCTTGTTCTTGTTCCTAAGGTATAATTAATCCTTATTGGAGGCAAAACAAGTCTATTAGGATTATTTAATATTTAAATGATTTTTAGCAGACAAGTTATGGAGATCCAAATTACGGAAAGACCCCTTATCCAGAAAACGCCAGGTCCCGGGCAATTTGGATAACAGGTCCCATACCTGTATATAAAGCTAACATGCTATGAGACAGAATAGCATAAGTAAGATTCAAAGCCAGATAAAAAAGGAAATTTCTACCCCATTTATGGAAAGAGCATTTAAAAGATAGTTAGCAAACTATGGCCTTTAAGGAATAGCATAATTTTTTCAAACCAATTGTTTCACAATAAAACATTTTTCATGGACCAACAATACTAAAATTTTACTGTTTAAGACTGGAAAACAGTCATAGTTATAGATTACTAAATTCACTGTTGCAAGTACTGTAGGTGTTTTTTTTTTACAGGATCATGCACTGACCAAAGATAAGCACAGTTATGAGAACCCTTATCTGGAAACCTGTTATCCATAAAGTTCCAAATTACAGGAAGTCCATTGAGAACATTTGAAGCAAATAATTCTATTTTTGAAATGATTTCCTTTTTCTCTGCCATAATAAAACATCATATATAACATAACCTGCCTAATTTAAATATCCAGTAAATAAATAGTAATGATAGTTTTCTGAAAGCTGTTTTTGTGCACAAAAATCCTATGCAGTCATTTAGATCAAATTAAAGCATACCCTTCACAGAGGGAGAAAAAAATAAAGGGATAGAGAAGGGGGTGGAAAGAGATGAAGACCAGAGGAATATGAGCAGAGAATATGTAATGGAATCACTGCTTGGGAAAATAGATATAACCATTAATTTGCAAAAGCAAAGGCAGTGCAATTTTTGATGAAATATGCCATGTTTTTACCCATAAAGCATTGTTTTCCCCACAATCCCAGTGAAATTGTGGCATCATATGAAATTATTGTTTTGTGCGCAGTTTGTGATTTGCAGCAAATCAGAGGTTAAAAGCAGGATGGTATTCCTCTTTAAATAGAAAGAGAGTCCACAGCTGGCTGTCAAGGACCTGACTGTCAGATCCTTGAATCTACCTTTCTGAATTCCACAGATGACATTAAAATGCTTAACGTACCGTTTAAAACGGGGGGTTCTAACCTATGCTCAGATAACAGCAAAATGCTTTGTATTATTATGATTCCTGTTTTAAGGTATGACACAAGAATGACTGTATTTCACTGTAAAGACAAACAAAAAATATGTAAGTTTGAAAATAGGTGTTTTTTTTAAGCTTAAATTTGTTAAAGTGTTTTACAGTTGTATAGCAAGTAAGTCTACATAATAAACAAATATGGAACCAGCAAACTATATCCAACATATTCTTATCAAATTTATGGAGTCTGCTTCACTTTTTTTTTATTCACGGCTCGCCTGCCTGCAGCCTTTCAAATACAGAACAGATATCTCTCTGATTAAAACAGTACGATTCTAAAGCCATATTTCTAGCAGAAAGGAAAAGAACTAGAGTTTTGTAGAGGAAACTTGGAAATCACTTTTTCTGTGCTTTCCAGCTAAAGAGGATATGGGGTGACTGGGGAAAGAAACCAAAAATGCAGTCTGTGTTACAAATAAAGTATAACCAACTCAAGATGAAGCACAAAGGAGTAGTATTTTCTTGTTCAATATTGTATGAAACAAACTAACAAATATTCTAAATATTCTGACAGTCAAATGTGGCAATAAATCTATCATACTTAACTAGAAACCTAAAACTTAACATATATTTCCAAATTCCATAGAATTGCTTCTCCTTTTGGTTGGTATGCTTTTTTTTATTACAGAATCACCCTATCTTAGTAAAAAGAGTTTCCAGTGATCCTTTTGGGGTGGTAAAATGAAAAGAATAAAAAAGACAAGTGGCATGGTCATCCTTAGAACTGACAAAAAAATCTCCTCTGACACAGAGGCATAATTTAATGTTACTGGGCCCCACAGCATATTCAATTTAGGAATCGAAAACATTGGTAAGTTGGCCTATTCAACTAAGCTTTATTTAAATTACTCTTTAATTAGGGTCTTATTGGGACCCCTCCACTCCTGAGCCCCCCTCAACCACAGGGTCTGCTTCCTCTGTAGTTATGCCCCTGCTCTGACATATGTTGTCTGAGGTGAAATAAATAAATAATCTTTTTTTTCGTTTGTACATTTCTTAAAGGGACCATTTAAAAAACGGGCCTGCCCGACCGATATCTAGCCTGAAATCGGCCAGATCTCGATCGGGCAGGTTAGAAAATCTAGTCAGATCGGGGACCGCATTGGCTCGTTAATGCGCCCCCCCGACTGACTTTACCTATGCTAGTCATTATAATTCGATCATTTGGCCCCAGGGCCAAACGATCGAATTACCCTGGATTCTCCCGATATCGCCCACCCGTAGGTGGGGGATATCGGGAAAAGATCTGCTCGCTTGGCATGTATGGGGACCTTTAGGGGTAATTCTCCAATTCTGTAACTGTAATCAAACAAACAAGATGTAAATTTATGACTGTTTTTGATATATACTGGTTTATTTGTAAGTCTGTATGCTACTTTGATAAATCTGATATTAAAACAAAGGTTTTAAAAAACACAATATCAATAACATATACTAAACAAAACCTAATAGCATTACTAATAAGTACTTCTATATACCATGTTGGAAGTTACTGTTATCCACCATAGATTATGGAAATTTGTAAAGCTACTAGTCAAATTTAGAATTCCCTAATACACATCTACACATATAGAACTTCTTTCCTTTTTTATAATCAGCGAAATGTAACTGTATAGCTTGTGAATGAGTCTTTTATGAAGTTCCTTTATTTTTCCATTGGCAATTACAGGTTAATCATAATTTTCATAAGAACAATGTATGTAGACAGCCTAATATATTGTTATGTTTCAACAGTCTTAGTTTGTGTTTAAATTTAGAAACATTTATTCCTCTACCAAATGGTCTTCATAGCTGAAATGATTCATCAACGATCTTATCAAAACAGAAAGCATGACATCATGTTTGCTAACATCCCTACTACTTTAAATCTGGGAGCAGGTAATACCAAAATAATCTTCACTGTCCTTGGATCTTAGCTACGAAGGGCGAACAAACAGAAAACATGTTGACACCAAAGATTGTTCCTCTGTGGAATTGATTTTGCCAACATGGACAGCTGGCTCAAGTACTAAATACAAATTAACTTAATTGAGATATCATTTATATTAGCAATAAAACTATTTAGTTTTGGTTTATATGCATTTAATAATATATAGTTACTTTTTATTCTGGGAATCCCCCTGCATTACTGAACCTCAGTAGAAAAAAACTTGCCTAAAACACACCTCTCATATTACGGTAACTCTAGATATTTTGTCCAAGAAGACACCAAGCGTTCTTAAAGGCATTACAGGAATTTGTCATTATAGCATCACCAGGCAGAGTATTCCATGGCCACCCCACCATAACAATGAAGAACTAGTTGTGTTACATTAGGTGAAAATTCTATACCTCCATTCTACAGGGTTGGCTTTCTGTCCTTTGTTCTTGCTATCTATCTGTAACATATTTAACATGTATAAGCCAGGCCATGGTGATTTAGGCTTATGGCACTGGGTATTTGATTTCTATGGAAGGCAGAACTTGAAATTTTAGTTTTTTTTTATTTCAAGTCTGAAATGAGACTGGAGAGAAGATGTAATAATTATCCACAGTATAATGTATTGTCTGTCCGTTCACAGTGTGCTTTTAAATTGTCTTTAAAAACACAATTACCTCATGTGAGCAGGAAATGGGGATCTCCTTTCATAGGTACATTACCCATTTTTGACACGTTAGATTTAAGAATGTCTTTCATGACTTTCCTTTAGCCATGAGGAAAAAAACCTGATCATCTCAGGCTCATATCCAATATTTGTGATAAAGATCTTTGCCCATGTTACAAGGATATACATTTACAAATAAGAGCAGGAATTTTCCACAAGGACAGAAGAAAATAGTGCTTGAAATATACATCTGTTAGAACAGAATGTAAGTTGTTCTCAATTACAGTAAGTCAGTTAGCTATAAATAGGATTTGATTGTATTAAGTGCTATAAAATATATTTTATTATTATAACAGTATTAAAAGTTACCAATTACTTAACTAAGCATATAAAGGCGCAAAGGCATATGCTGAGTGCTTTAATACAGGTCATGATGATTATGATCTGAGGGACCTATTAATATTCATATATTTTACAATAGGTGTATTATATTTCCTGATAGTCACAGTTCAAGTTTCAGAGGACTATGTGACATCACTAAGCGCCACCTATAACTGCTGACATCACCAAGAACCACATATTATATATATATAGATGAAGGTTTCTGTGTGAGACCGAAACGTTGAGTAATAAACCTTTCTATTTATGCATTTACATTTTGCTCACAGTTCTTTAAATCCTAGGAGTGCTGTACTAGCACCCAGGTTTTGTTGCTGCAAATGGTGTGCACCCTATGGACTATTTTATATATATATATATATATATATATATATATATATAAAAACATGATATTAATGTCTTTTGCCTATTTTAAAGAGAATAAATGTAAAACCTAAGCATATTAAAAGTCACTGATAAATTCTACGACCATATAAAGTTAAGAAGCTGAAGGCAGAGTACTTTTATACCAGGCCACAGAACGCCAAAGTGACTTTTAATTACCTCATATTTTACAACATTATTTATCATAATACTCAAGTTTCAGTGAGTTGCCTAAAACAAATGACACCACTAAGCACAGGCTATTGATTATTTATTTCCTGCTATTTATATAGCCCCAACACATTTCCGCAGAGCTTAACTGAGATTATATTTCATTCACATAAGTCTCTGTTCCAGAGGAGCTTGCAATCTTCCAAAACTGCACAGCATACTCAAGGTAAGGCCTTTCCAGGGACCTATAAAGAGGCAAAATTATGTTTTCATCCCTTGAGTCAATGCCCTTTTTTATACAAGACAGCACTTTATTTGCTTTAGTAGCCACAGAATGACACTGCTTGTAATTATACAATTTGTTATCTACAAATACCCCTAGATCCTTCTCCATTAAGGATACCCCCCAACAAACTACCATTCAGTAGATAGTTCGCATTTATATTATTTCTACCAAAGTGCATAACTTTGCACTTGTCCACATTGAACCTCATTTTCCAGTTTTCCAATTTTGTCAAATTGCTCTGCAAAGTGGCAGCATCCTGCATGGAACTTATAGTTTTGCACAATTTAGTATCGTCAGCAAAAATAGAAGCTGTAGTCTCTATGCCCACCTCCAGGTCATTAATAAACAAGTTAAAAAGCAAAGGACCAAGGACTGACCCTTGCGGTACTCCACTAACAACACTGGTCCAATTAGAAAATGTTCCATTTACCTCCACTCTTTGTAATCTATCCTTCAGCCAGTTCTCTATCCAATTACAAATATTATGTTCTAGGCCAATATTCCTCAATTTGATTATTAATGTTCTGTGAGCTACTGTATCAAACGCTTTAGCGAAGTCCAAGTAGATGACATCAACTGCCATTCCAGCATCGAGGTTCCTGCTCACCTCCTCATAAAAGGCGACTAAATTAGTCTGGCAAGATCTGTTATACATAAAACCATGCTGGCACAAACTTATAGTATTGTGAACTGCAATGTATTCAAGAAACCTATTCCTTATTACCCCTTCCAAAAGCTTTCCTACTACTGATGTTGTCCCTGTGCTTTTATATATTTCCTTAAACTCCACAAGTTTTCCTCCGCAATCTAAAAAAACTTACAGGCTGGTTAACAGGATCCTAAAACTGACCTTAGTAAATGTGACTTTATATTGTTAATTGCACTTGAGTCAAAATCTAAGTAAAGTGCTGCAGGATATGCCAGTGCTATATATATAAAAAATGATGATATACACTTTATAAAACTTCTTTAAAAGCAGCTGTTCTTCTCTTCCACTTTGTAACATACAAAATACTTCAGACTGTCACCACACAGAATTAGAAAGACCAATATTTGGCATGTGACAACAGCAACAAGCATCCAACTTTAAACAAACTGTACAATTATAAAACCTAATTTCCTCCAGTTTATTATTTACTGCCTTTGTGTATAAAACAATCCCTTCTGAAATGAGTGAGCCCCTATTACCAAGAACAAGTTACAGAACAATGCCAAGTAATTTTATCTCCTCGATTGTCTCATTCTAAAAATAGGACTGTCAGCACTGTGTAACTGAGATAGTGTTTACACTCTTGTAATCCAACAAAACAATAATAAACTTTCTTCACTTAGCTGAATAGCCCTATAAAAGGGCACAATATATGACCTTCAGCAAACACTGTATAAGGCCAGGGGCTGACAAGCAGCAAAGTCCCCAAACTTTACCCTGAGGTAGTTGGGGTCTCTAATGAAGTATAACAGCAAGACAGATGCAGTGTTTCTACTGATGATCAGGTTTGACCAGGGTGACATTTGTGTTTTTAGGAGGCTACTAATGGAAGAATATCCCCCTGGAAAAATTATAATACAATATATAAACATACACATATCAGCTGATTTTTTTGGTGGGAAGGCTAAGCATCTCTAAATCTTCATTATTATTCACCTATGGGTTAGACTGAAGGCAATATGATACACACAGAATTTGTGCAAGATCTTACCATCTATATTGCCAGTATAAAGAACTGACCTTTTAATGCTGGTAGGCCCGTTGGGGGTGCCCATACATGTGTCTGAAGGATTAGAATCGGCAGCTGAAAGTTCAAAGTTTCAAATTATAAACTAATTATAGAATTATAATTAATAATTATAAACTGAATATATAAACTAAATATATTTAAATTAATATATATAAACTGAATTATAAACTAAACCAACATGTGACATTTTGAGGTTTTCATCGAATATGCATCTTGCAATATTCATTTGTTATAAATATATCTAAGCAAACGCTCAGAATGTTCAATAAATACCCTGGTCCCTGTCTGGCAAAGATTAATCCTTGATAAGAAGGACTGTGAAGGAGAATTTTAATTCTCAGTTTGTTGTACGTGGTTCAGGTAGAGCTACCCAAACTCATAGCTTAGGGTAAGTCTAACAAAATCTTTTTTAAAAGACAAGTGCACTCATTTTATGTCCAAGAAATATGTCTTATGTGTCTGGGACATAAAACATGTCAGAAAGCGTCTTCAATCCACTGCTCATCTTTTGAGAGGTCTGCCTGTCTGTCCCCCAGGCCAACAATATGATCCACCCTGTTTGAAACACCTACTTGGTAACCAAATCAAGCAGAGATGCATTAATTCTTGGATTCTCAACTAGGAAATACCTGTAGTAAAATAACAAGAAGAACTTAGAAACTCATTGCATGCCCTAATTGCAATCAAATTCTGACCCCCAACACTCAGGTTAACCCCGTAACATTTCAGCACATAAGGCGGTACATTCAAACAGACTCCCTAATTATTGATGCATAACCGACATCTGGCCTTAAATTGGACAGATTTTGATCAGACAGGTTTGATTTTCTGTTGGATCGACTCATTGATGCAGTCCCCAATCTGACAGCGACTATGCCCGCCATTGTAGTTCAACTGTTTGGCCCTAGCCCAATATAGGTGGGCATATCAGGAGAAGATCCACTCGTTTAGCGACCTCACCAAACAAGCAAATCTTCCCATGTATGGTCACCCTAAGGAGATTTTGAAACCTGTCAGAATAATATCTGGACGATTCCTTTTAAGATAAAAGTCAGACAGGCTATTCATGCGTCATAAGCTGATGACTTGATATGGAGTGGCCAAATCCACAACTAATATTGACCAGTGTATGGTCAATATTAGTCAGATTAATTAATTAATGAAATTGACTGGTGTGTGTGTTGTGTGAATGTAATATAGGTTTTAAACTGCAGTGTGAAAGGGACTAATTATGAACAACCTCACTAAAATAGAAAACTTTCTGAGGTGAAGTCAGATTTTGACATTTAGGTCCTATACATCTTTTAGAGGTAGGTGGGTTGCAACCTTTGCCTAGAAGATGTACAGTATTAGAGCTCACTCCTGTCTATCTACATGCAGGATTTGTGTCGGAGCCAGTTATTTTTTTAGATTTTGTTGGAGTTGGTTATTTGAGTTAGCTCTAATACATTTGCTAGGGGAGGAAGCCCCCTAAAACATGTAACAGACCTACTTGTCAATCAAAATCGTACCACCCTTCCCTTTTGCATGAAGCAAGAATGAAAAGTGACAAGTTGCTGACAGAGAGATAGTGAAGAGTAACTTGCTTATTTCAGAAACAGGGAAAAAAATTAGGAAATTATATTTCTTTGGATAAAGCATATATTGCATTTTAATTTTCGCAGTATTTCCCATTTAAGCTACTAAAAAATGCCCTCCTCCAGGGATTATTTGTACACATATATTTCATATGTTCAAGCTGGCCATCTACATTAAAATGATCCCAAGTCTGTCCAGTCCTGCCCTCACTTTAATCTGATTCATTAAGAATTCTGCTTTATTAAACATTTTTCACAGGAACTAAGTTTTACCTGCAACTTACTTTGTAAAGGGATTCTGTTATGATGTGTATGGTATACTTTTTATTTCTAAATAAACTGCTTTCAGATAAACTATTGTTTCTCCAACTCCCATGTAACTGGAGAAGTCCCAAGCCGGACTTGTATTTCTTACTACTGACTGCTGTTCTTGTATCAATGGGTCCTTACCTTCCATCAAGTTTAAAGGGGGTTGGGTAGAGGTTACAAAACTTCACACATTGGCAGTGCACTCCAGGCATAAAAAGCCGCAACAGTTAATATTAAAATTGATCAACCTTTATTTGCATATCTAAAAAACACAGCTTGAGGTCTTACGCGTTTCGTAACAGTGCACTTCCTCAGAGTACCCAGGTCAACAGGACCATTTGGTAAGCATAATGCTTTCTTGTTTGGAAGTGGGTTCTCCCTGGCAGTGAGTTTTTTCACCTGAGTGCAGGGTCCAGGGAAGGTTGCACCTGGACCAGAGGATTTGAGCGGTGAGAGTTTTTGTGTGGGGGAACCTGTATTGCTTTTTCCAAATGGGCATCTGTGTTTTATTTTTAAACTAATCTCCATGTTTGAACTAGCCCTTAAACGGTGTCCTGTGGATATATAATTTGTTCTGTTGGGTAGAGGCTAGGCATTACCAGGGAGGCATTTAGAGTGGGGTAGACTGACTGAACCAAATAGATATGTGGTACACAAGCTGAACCTAGTGGAAAAGTTATATTTCTGATCATCCCCATTCTTTTGGATTCTGAACATGGAAGGACAGCTCATTTTCACAGCAAATATGCTAACAGCTTATGCTATATCCATGGTCCTGATCCAGTCACAGATAAAAGTTCTGGGAAAGTGTGCCACTTCAACATTGCATTAAGATAGGACCTAGCAACTTTCAGATATAGGTAATGCTTATGAATGGAGCAAAATAATCCCATTAAAGGTTTCAAGTAGCAAAATGTTCCCAGCATACCAGGCAGTTAACTGTCAGGTAGTCCCTGCCCTTTGCACCACATTCATGCTATAGACTGTTTATTGGACCACACCTGCAAAACAATTCTAGAGGTGAGGTTGAAATATAGGCAGAGGCAAAAGTAAGTGAAAGTATTATTACACTGGGTGTTTATATTCTCTGCACTTCTGAATTTTCACTTTTATTCCCCTTTGGTCAGCTATAAATCCACATCTGTTGGTTTGGGAACATACACTTTCATGGTATTTTTTTTCCTACCAAATGCCTTTGGACTACAATTCCCAACATACTTTAACATTGTAAAAGGCTTAAAGAGGATGTTTACGTTTACAGAATCTTTTGATTCTATATTATAGACTGGCCTGTTCTTGGCAGCTTTTTAACTGACCTTTCTGTTCTGCCTCCATACCGGAGTTAAAGATTACCCTTTTCAAAAGATCTTCCAATAAAAAAAAATAAGAGGGTATGGGACATAAGGTGTGTGGATGGGCAAATAAGAGTACCATTAACTATTACACTTAGCAGGTGGATGAAATACATCAGGAATATATTGGAAGAGTTTTGATTTTATATCCAAATACTGATAGATCCAAATACTGATAGTCACCATGATAGTCTCTTTTATAATTCCAGATGCAGACTTTTAAAAAACATATTAGCATTCCAAAATAATAAATGCAAGCTGTTTTTTTGTAAGTGTTTACATTAGGTGCAGTGTGGACAAATAATTGCCATATTTAACATAATGTATATGCAGACTACGAGATAAGTAGCATGTGAAGCATTAGTTCTGCTAATTAGTTTTTAACTGTAAAAAACTGTCAGTGATTTTTATAGCAGTGCATTCTTTTTTCTTTACTTTAAATTCTGACTAAAGTCTCTGTGAGGCTGTGTGTAGCCTAATACAAATTATATTTCAGTTGCTCAAGCTCAGCATGTCACTTTCCGAGGGCACAATTTCCCTCAGTTTCTTTCCTGTGAATGCCTTTTCTGTATATTTGTTTATGACTAAGTTTGTGCGTCACTTTCTCTGCTGAATGCTCTGCTTACACAGGTGACAGTAGCTGATAAACACGGGCAGCTGCAACTTCTTGGAATAATAATAACAGGGTAGCTGATCTATAAGTAAAAGTGTTTCAGGGCCAGTATTTACCAACGAACATTGTTTCATCGTCACAACTAGAAATGTAGCATAGCTAAAATACTTTTTTTTGTTTGCTGCTAGAATGGCATCTATGTTAAGCGAGACACTCAAGATTTTATTCCTTTATAAGGAATTACCTAAAGGGCAAATAAAGGATCAAAGAATAAGCTTAGCGATAATATGCATTACTAATACAGTTCATACACACAGGGTCGGACTGGGGCTTCTGCCAATGGCCCCCACTGCCTTCATTACCCCAACACCCTTCAACCCCCTTCCCCGTGTGCTCCTAAAAGAAACTTACCTACCGCGCGTCGGGGAAGGGAGATGGTGGATCACAGGAGCGCCCTGGGGGGGATCGGATCTGTGCCGCTAGGGGCCCACCGGGTCTTTTCCCAATACCCCGGCAGCCCAGTCTGACTAAAACATCTGTTCGTTTGGTGAGGTAACTAAATGAGCAGCTTTTACCCCGATAATGTCCACCTTAGGGTGGGTGATATCAGGGCAAAATGATCAGATCACACACTGTAGCAAAATGCAGACCAAGGGGCTGATTTACTAACCCACGAATCCGACCCGAATTGGAAAAGTTCCGACTTGAAAACGAATATTTTGCGACTTTTTCGTATGTTTTGCGATTTTTTCGGATTCTGTACGAATTTTTCGGATCCAATACGATTTTTGCGTAAAAACGCGAGTTTTTCGTATCCATTACGAAAGTTGCGTAAAAAGTTGCGCATTTTGCGTAGCGTTAAAACTTACGTGAAAAGTTGCGCATTTTTCGTAGCGTTAAGTTTTAACGCTACGAAAAATGCGCAACTTTTCACGTAAGTTTTAACGCTACGCAAAATGCGCAACTTTTTACGCAACTTTCGTAATGGATACGAAAAACTCGCGTTTTTACGCAAAAATCGTATTGGATCCGAAAAATTCGTAAAGAATCCGAAAAAATCGCAAAACATACGAAAAAATCGCAAAGTACCGATCATTACGAAAAAAACGCAATCGGACTCCATTCGACCCGTTCGTGGGTAAGTAAATCAGCCCCCAAGCCTTGAACCAAATATGACAATCTTTCCAAATTCTTAAATTACATCTATATAAGCCATATACAAAGAATAGAACATTTCTTTGTCCTTTAAAGGTTTCAGCTGTCAATCCTATATTTTTCTTACTGCCTCTATGCATCAGGCACAGATTTCACTTTCATTTCACTTTCCATTCTGTATTTCCTAGATGTCTTTGTGCTTCTCACAAGCCACCTCCTTTCTCACTGTCTTCAACTGCATAGCCTGCACATTGGTATGCGCATCAGGTCATCCTTTTTGGCACATACATTGGATTCTGTAATGTTGTAAAGCTAAACTTGCTAACTATTTCCAACTATGGCAGCCTGTATGCTTTAATTGTGGTTCCAAAAGAATAAAGGAAACAGACTTTAAATAACATATACTGTAATATACTGTAACATATACTGTTTATTTTGCTAGGCTAACTCAATAAAATAGGATTTACAGGTCCCCCTTAAATACAAGGTGGGTCAAATATTATGAGGTTTATCTAAAAGTTTAAAGGACAAAGGGTTTCTCAATCCCACCCTGTCTATCCATATCTTTTATCTCTGAATTATCACCTTAAACTGCTGTTTTTTTAAAGGAAAGGTGAAATCACTGAGGGAGCCAAAATGTTACACACCCCCAGTGATTAAGATTGCTTACCTGAAACCCAAGGTTGGTGCTCCTATTAACAGAAAATCACACAGCCAAGGGTACATGTAAGTGAGCGACACTCTTTCTTTCTTCTCCTTTCGCTGTGAACCAGTGGCCCGCGCATGTGCAGTGGAGTCAAAAAGCTGACTTTTTTGTTAAAGAGCGCTTTTCACTCTACTGCACATGCCCAGCCGTTGTGAAGAAAGAAAACAGAAGTAGATTGCATGCACCCTGAGCCGGTGTGTTTCTTTGCTAACAGGAGATTTAAATTTCTTAGCTGGCCCTATAGAGGGTTCTAACCAGGGCTGTGGAGTCGGAGTCGAGGAGTCGGAAGGCAATTTTGGGTACCTGGAGTCGGTGTCGGAGTCGGCAAAAAATGAACCAACTCCGACTCCTACTAAATTTAAATGGGAATAAAAAAAATAAATAAAGCAAGTTTAAATGTCCCAATTCACAAACAGTCATAATTAATTACTTCTCTGCTATAAGAATAAAGCCCAATGCACGCAGTGCATAAACGAACACGTTGAGTGACCATGAAGCATGCTTTTCATTGACTGTATGAATGTATAAAATACATTAGCATATTAAAAACAGAGGAGTCGGAGTCGTGGAGTCGGAAGTATCCGAAACTGAGGATTTGGAGAATTTATCTACCGACTCCACAGCCCTGGTTCTAACTAAGGCAAGAATAATAACTAAATGAAAAGAATTAATTTGGTGCTTTTAGCATTAAAATGTAACCTTTATTTCATCAGTTTAAAAAGAGACTAACTTTCTCATTAAAAGGGGCCCAAGGAAAATCTGAAAAATCAATGATTTACTTAAAAACACTTATTTACAAAATGCGGAAATTCATTTACTTGTGTTAATTTATATAGTTCATTATTGAATCACTTTGTATTTACACCCAATTCATACAAGGAAACTGCAATTCAGGAGTGCGCGTGCCACAAAATGAATCTATTTACACCGGGTTAAATCAATCCCAGAGAGAGGGGCTAAACATATTTGAGCTGTATTTACAAAGTAGCCCTAAGTGCAACCATAAGGAAGGGCATAGCTTTACTATTGGGGGTACATACGTAATGGGTTAATTCCTTTATCTCTTCATTAGTCCGGTTAAATAATCAACTTCAATACACAGCCTGGTTCCTGACACCAATTCGCTGCCCTACAGCTTTCTGCCCACCCCCAGGCTGTGTACCCAAAGTCAACAATTAGTCCGGATCTCCCGGAACAACACAATGCCAGCTTGAATTAACCATAAATTCTATGAAGCCTTATTGGAACACCGATCCGATTATTTAGTATAGCTGACAGGTTAAGTACCAAGCCAACTCAAAGCCACGTGGGTTACTCCATTTTATAACCCCGTCGGCTAAGGATACACAAGTAAAGGCAAACAACCCTTATAATTAAGTACAGCGAGCACAATAAGCGCCGTTAGTTCAATCGGATCCGCTTACACCCCAGCCTCCCTCCACTTTCATAACACTCCCTCTCTGGTGGCTATCAAGAGCCAATACACATAGGGGCACATTTTCTAATCCACGAATGTCCAAAAAGCGTCCCAATGCGTTTTTTTCGTAATGATCGGTATTTCGCGATTTTTTCGGAAATTGTCGCAACTTTTTCGTAGCCGTTACGACTTTTTCGCAAATTGTCGCGACTTTTTCGTAGCGTTACGACTTGCGCGAATTGTCGCGACTTTTTCGTAGCCATCGCGCCGAGTACAAAAGTTTTGGATTCATTCAAGCTTCGGTATCGTGACTTTCCTTGGGCCAGGTTGGAGCTGCAGAGTGCCATTGAGTCCTATGGGAGGCTTCCAAAATCATGCTAAGTCTGAAATTTTTGCCCGCAGTTTACGAGCGCTCAATACGAAAAAGTCGTGACAAGATACGAGCAAGTCGTAACGGCTACAAAAAAGTCGCGACAATTTACGAAAAAGTCGTAACGGCGACAAAAAAAAAAATCGCAAAAAATACGAAAAAGTCGCAAAATATTCATTTTCCAATTGGAATTTTTCCCATTCAGATTCGTGGGTTAGTAAATCAGCCCCATAGTCAGCAACACTACCTGGTGTAAACCTCGGCTTCCCTGAGTGCTCCCACCAACATGACCGCCCAAGAATAATAACTATATTGCAACCTTGTGCTTTTAATGATTTCTTACTCTACATTTCTGTTTATGTCCAATCCTCAGTCCTTAGTGAAGAGTGAAGTCAAGTTTTGCCACAGAATATACGTGGATTTTAATGTTACTATACTCTATCTATTGGAAAGAGAAAAGCCATGAATAAGACTTTCCTCAAAGCACATAAGAGTAATGAGAAAGTCAACCCTTGTACTGCTTTCTTCTGCTGGTTCCAAGGATATCAGCTCCAATGTCAGTTTTAAAGCTGCATGCCTAATACACTGAATGCACAAGGCCTTGAAAATAAATAATTTAGTTTACAGAAGCTTTTTGCTAATAAAGTCATTTTTATATAAATGCAAACATTTGGCATAGCAAATAGGAATTATTTTTACAAGAGAAACATTAAAAATGAAGTTACTAAAGCTAAAGCATATCTTTCTATAGCTAGAAATTTTTTTTTTAAACATACTTTTGTTAGACTGGAAAAATGGGGCAGCCTATTCTTAAAAGCAAATAATACATATTACATGCTACAAGAACATGTTAAGGCATTAGATGGATGTGGTGTACTCATGTATGTCTATGTAATAGGGTCAAGTGGAAAATATTAAATTTAGGTTGTACAAGATAATCTTATTTTTTTCAAATTTACTAGTTCAAGCTAGCCATAAATAATTGCTATATTGTCAGCAATCGAATGGCAAAAGGGACCCACTCAGACCCATCTGGGCCAAATGCAGTCTTGCCTGAAGGGTTTTCACATCTGTCAGAGAGATATCAGGGCAATCCCCCATCAGATATCTGTCAGGATATCTATCAGGCAGCCCACTGTTTTGGCTTCAACATGAGTCAGAGTTGCAGACACAGGGGCCGATTCACTAAAGGTCAATAACGCTTAATGCAGTTTTATGCGTTAAAAAGTGTTCGTTAATTAAGTACCGATTCATCAAAGTAATTTTGCATGCGTCACTACTCATATCACATGCTCAATTACCTAAATTATTGCAAAGCGTTATTTCCCTTTTTATTTCCCATTGCGGTAATTATCTAATAGGAATAATACTAACGCATAATTCACCGACATATTTGAAGTGTTAAAAGCATAAAATGTGGCGATAATTACTGTGAAACTTAACGCCTCCCAGGAGTAGGCGTTACTAAACAAAACTGCAGCTGGCGATTGTCTGTGGTGACAAGATGGAGTTTGAAGTCGGATTTTTTCTGGAATCTGAAGAAGAGAATCAAGTATGTGTTCGCCCTAGAGTGATGCATCCTCCAGTTTTCAGGGAAATGGTAATTTTCAGAATGGTAGTTTTCAGAAAGTAATGGTTACGTGCGTAATAGCGTGCGCTAATATTGCGTGCTACGAAATAACGCATAAATATATTGCATGGTTTAAAATATTGCTTAAAAATATGTCATTGCAACATACATAACGACAATAAAATCGCTTCTTAATTCAGACAAATGTCTTTTTTGTGAATCGATTGTTAATTCTTCAAATATAAGCAGTGATAATATTTTTAATGCATGCTAAAAATAACACTCGTTTTTTCTGCCTTTAGTGAATCGGCCTCTTAAGTCTGGAGTTGCCAAATAGAATCTAATTTTGACTTGTGCATGGCCTCATTCACTTTACCTTTACTTATTTCCTACTGTGTCTTTTATAAAGTGGCACTTAATAGCTATATATTTACACTTATTTATTATAATGTTGTCTTCCCTGTGTGTACTTTTCTATATTGTGAAATTATATAGAGGAGCATATCCCAGTAGTGCTTTATAAATAAACTTATGCATACTTTAGCCTCTTTGACCCCTACCATTCTCGGATGATTAGTAACCTAGTACATAAACCATACAAGCCATTTGGTGGTTATGGCCTAATAATTGATATCCAGCCAGCCTGAATCATTATTGCACACACAAAATATACTTTCTGAATAAGATCTAATATTCAGACTAGGATTGCCAGAAATGGTATTGGAGCTAATTTGGCTAAAGATTACCAAATTAGTTGACCAGATGTGTCTTTCTTTAGTTGAAGAGTAATAATAAGCACTTATTCCTTATCTAACCTATACAGCAAAAATGTTACTGAAACACAGGATGTCTGAATAAAATTTGGAAAAAGGAGAGGAACATTTAGCTTTCACAAAATCATATCCTTTGGAGAAAACATTTCAGTAGCATTTTAAAATTTCAGAGGAAAACCCCTCAAGGGCTTGTTTTTTGTACTCTCAGTGGATATTGAATTCCACTTTAACTTCTGCTTGACAGATTGGGAGGAGCCTGTTGACAGATTTTACTCTGAACACAAATTGGCCATTTTATGTGTTTTGCAAGAAGAGTTATAATGGTTTCCAGGATGAAATTTAAGTACATCTTTGAGAGAGCTGGTCCTGATTTTTTACCCAAAAATATGACATACAGTCTGTTAATTACTAAATTACTGCAGGTTTTGCAAGTGCTTTTCTTTCTCTAAACAAATAAAAAAAGCATATGGGAGTCAGGACAGGTTTAATGTCAGCATTTTTTCTAGTGCCATAAAAAGAATTACTGACTAGGTAGAATCCTGTATGTAATTGGTAGCCTATAAAGAACCGAGACAGCATTTAAATTTTATCATGCAGTCTATAATTATTGAAGCAATATTATGAAGACTGGCTGGTGCTGGCTAAAAACAATAATGTCAACTGGAACACTTTAAACTGTACACAAGATGCTAGTCAGATGTTTCAATTAATACAAGGAACAATTTCCTTAACGCTAAACAAAAATACAAAAAAAAAAAAACAACTTATTTTGACATTTGGTCATTGGTCCAATGGACATGTACCTTGAAATACACTAATCCTAGTGCCTTCCTAATGGAGGCTCTTGACATTCACATGCTGTTATACACTATATAAATCACTCATAGGTCACTCGGCTAAAGCCCTAATTGGCCTAGGGGCTCATTTAGTCCTAATCCAACTCCAAGCAAAAACTGCCTACCAATATTCAACTGTGTAACACACATGCATCATTTTTCCACTAATATTTGGCACTGATGTAGACTTTGTCACAAAGTCTTTTGATCTTCGCAACCCTCTGAGTAAGAACTACAATGACATCTGCAAAACCCATTGACAGCTCCTACTCATTCTACTGAATGGTAATTATGCTGCCTTAGGCTTCTGAAACAATTATAGCTTCAGAACAAAAAAAAAAGTTTTTGGATTATACTCACCATCATGTTCTATAACAGAAGTTCCTAAACTGTGGGGATGCAAAACTGGGTGACCCAGCCTGAATGCCACTTGGGGGCGCATTCATCAAAGTACGAATCCCGAAATGGGAAAAATTCGGATTAAATCCGATAATTTCTGATGATCGCAAATATCCCGAAAATGCTTACGAAAAAATTATCATAATATCGTATTGGCGATCCGAAAGTCACAAAATTTTCGCATCAAACGATCGTAAACGGCGGGAAAAACTTTCTGACTTTTATCCTTCTGTGCATGATTTTTGAAGCCTCCCACAGGACTCAATGGCACTCTACAGCTCCAAACTGGCCCAAGGAAAGTCACGATACCGAAGCTTGAATGATTCCAAAACTTTCGTACTCGGCGCAACCAATATGATTTTTTTGTATTCGGACTTAATCGTACTTTGATAAATGTGCCCCTTGGTGTGAGATTTGGGAAGAATGCTTATTTGCTGTTTTGCATACTTATAGAAGCCAGACAAGACTTGAAGGTCAGTTATTTAAGCGAACACTATTGTGATGTACTATACATTCCTGACACTATGGCAGAATGAGTGATATAGTAATATTTGTATATATCTGTAACTTTATTATGAGCTAAGAGGGGGTCCTGAACAAATGTTGTACCTCAGAGGGGAACCTAAATTAAAAACAATTTACCCCATTGTTCTATAAGCAAGAGTAGGTATTAAAAACATACAGCAGAAAGAAAAGGGGAAGGAAATAAAAATACAAAAGTTGAGAGTTGAAGCAGGTCAATATACATTTACAAAGTATAATTTTTGGCGCACACGTTTTTATGCCGGAGCACTGCTAGATGAAGAAAAAAATCATTGTTGATGCTATTGAGGGGGCTACCCATTTATGTTACATCCCCCCAAGTTGGAGAGAGGAGAAAAGGAGGTGGCTGAAAAAGAATAAGCAAGTAGTTTTTGTCCAGTTTTTTTACCAACAAATGTGTCATTAGCATTGATTGGTCTAGTACAGATCCTAAAAGCAGGCATTTGATAGGATGTTAGGGTTAATATAATGGTGCCATTTTGCAACTGTACAGGTATAAGATCCGTTATCCAGAAAGTTCCGAATTACGGAAAGGCCATCTCCCAGACTCCATTTTGAACAAATGATTAAAATTTTTAGAAATTATTTCCTTTTTCACTGTAATAGTAAGACAGTACCTTGTACTTGATCCCAACGGAGATATTATTAATCCTTATAGGATGGAAAACAATCCTATTTGGTTTATTTAATGTTTAAATGATTTTTTAGTAAACTTAAAGCATGGAGATCCAAACTACGGAAAGATCCCTTATCCGGAAGACCCAAGGTCCCAGGCATTCTGGATAACAAATCCCATACCTGTATTTGTAAATGAGTACCCCAGCAGGGAAGAGGGGAGGCTTAAAAAATTAAAGGGAAAGGCAGGGAAAGTGCAACTGACAGAGGGAGTTCTATAGATGGGTTTAAAATAAACAGTCAGAGTCAGAACATACCTTATAATATCTGGTAGGAAAGCACATAGTGAAGTGCGGGTGAGGAATAGTTAACTTAAGAAAAGTATGAGATGGGGGTGTGTTATAAAGTGTTACAAAATTGGTAGATTGAGGCAAAATAAACTTTTGTTAAAATTACAAAGAAAGAAGTAGGAACAGGTGCAGTATTACACTTATAGCTCTTTGGGGCAGGGACCTAATCTGAACTGTGTATTGAATGCCTAGGCATAGATCTACTTTTTTTAACACATAACTATACCCATTAGTGTGGTTACGCCTTATAAACCACTGCATACATTGGTAGTGCTGTGTAAATAAATACAAATACATACAAATCATTTTAAATTACCAGGTCCTAAAAAGTTATTGTGGTTTTGTTTTCAATACTTGTCACACGTATGCAGATTTATTTAAGCAGTTTGGCTGATTTAAACCATACTGGGCATGTAGGCCAGGGTGGGGATTGATTTTCTCAGCTCATCCTGCCTCATTTCAAAATGGCATCTGCCAATACAATTAAAAAGGCACTGTCACTTTAACTTCTTATCCAAGTTAAGGGCGAAGAACGCTAATAATGTCATAATGCTAATGATGTTAATGTCATAGGATGCTATATTTAGCAGGCAGTTGCTATATATTTTGTATAGCCATGCTACTGTAGCTCATTACAATTATAAACCCCAGCTGTTGTGTGTTACAATATAATACATTTTCACACACACTCTGAGAAACCAAAATGATGTTAGGAGGCACCACCATGATAAATCAGGCTGAATATGCTGCCTTTTTACGACCACTCTCTAGCACAGGAAGCTTTGCCACTTCTATTTGTTATTTCAAATCATAAAACCTTTTCCCAATGATAAGGCTTTAGAGAGTTGTGAGGAAACGGGAGTGCAAGTGCACAATCAGCAGCTGCATGTCAGCCTTCAGCAGAGGTCACTGCTAATTTCTGCAGCCGGAGCGACTACCTTTCCCACAGTCAGAGTAGGGAAAAACAAGTGTCTGGCCAGGTTTATCGTTCTCCCCTCCTTCTCTGCAAAGTGACTGTACCCTGCCCCATGCGTGCGGCCCTCCTCCGCAGGGAGGGGCAAGTAGGGGTGGAGGCAGAATGCAAGAGGCAGGGATATATACACAGAGGTAAAGAGAGGAAGAGGACAGTGCGAATTTAGCTTTGCGCCCAGTCTATTAGACTTTTAACGCGGAAGTTAAAAGGAATAGGGAGAAAAGAGGCGTGTGACATCTCCACATAGTTTGCTGCTCTCCACTCCAAGGATTGCCACTTCTTCCTCCCAGCAGAGGTGGGTTGCGCTGCGCTACAAGGTGCTCCACTTCATTGGCTCCTTCCCTTCTCCTTTCGTTTGTGTGCGCTTTTATCTGCAGTCCCGTTGTGGTAATAACTCAATCTTTGCCTTAATAGGTATCGTTGGGTTGGGCGGAAACGCCCTGAAGGTATTAGCAACCTGGGGCTCTTTTTTGCCAGCTGTGTTTTAGTTCAATTGCTGGGGATTATGGGAGTTGTAGTTTAGACGTTTTCTGCACTGTGTACGAGCGTTGCTAATAAGCTTTCTGTGTTCATGTGGGTGTTGTCAGGACATGCGAGCCTGGGACTGGTTACCTCTTGCTCTGAGGGCGTAGAGGATTAGTTGGCACCTCTGAGCTTGACATACCTGGAGGGAGATTGATGATGTGTATAGGAAGAGGGCAGAGGTCTCTCCCCCGCCTGTCTAAACACGATAAGGAAAAAATCTCTGCAGTCAAACTGAAACCTTTGCATTGACCCCGGGGCTGCATTTTTCCTGCTGCTTCCATTAAAGGAGAAGCACATTGTTTTGTCTGTTGAGATCCTTGGCACCTATTTTGTGTTTTCCTTTTACTATATATACAAAATGGCAAATATATTTGCTTGACTTATCTCCAACCTGGTTCCTCCCCTTCTACTGTATATGACTCTACATATCAGTGCTTTAAAATGAAGACTATAATTATGGCTGCATATGTATAACTTTATGTAGTGCTACTGTTATACACAACACTCTTCTTTATTACAATACATTAAAGCTACAAACATAATAAATACATGTAAATATACATTACTGTGATAAAATGGCTTGTGCTTTCCCCATAGAGTTTACAATCTGTAAGTCCAATAGATATAAAACGACTGAATCACTTTTCTAAGTGTTTTCATTCAATTTGAAAGTTTAGTCCATTGTTTTGAAAAGTGTTGTATTGGTTAAGAAACAGTTTTTGACCATGATTGCTTTATCTATTGTTTGACTACAAGATCTGGCATCTAGTTCTGTTTGTTGAGAATTCTGGGTGTTGTAGTTCAGTTGCAGACTGAGCTGCTCTGTTTTAATAGAATTCAGCTTTTTAATGTAGTCCTATACTTTTTATATGAAATATGGGAAAGGAAGGCTTTTACCTTTTTCCCCACTCCCCATAAGAAATCTTATCCAAGTCATTTTAGAATCCAGACTTTGCTGATGATTAGCAACAGTTGCTACAACTTTGTTTTTTAAGAGAGAAAGAAGGCCGGCCCTGAAAGCAGGCCAATATCTGCTGATTTGCTCCATTCAATCAGCCTGTCACAAGCAGTCTCGGAGGTTTACTCAATGACTTCCTGTCAGCCTTACAGTAGTTTTGCACTTGATTGTTATGCTTGTACTGCTCAGCTGAAACTTTTGTACCGTAACGGAAGTTTCTAACTAAATGCCACAGATCTATGATCATTAGGAGAAAGGAAATGTTTTCTTCTAATGAGCAACAAAGTGTGTGGTTTTCTTTTTTTTTTCCAGCTCTGAAGGGCCAAAACTAGTTCAAATAAATTTGACTTTTCTTATTCTGGATACCAACACTAACAGTTCAATGGAAGACTGTTAGGTGTGTGACTGCACGCTGATATTAAGATTGCAGGTTCTTGTCTACACATTGATCTGTCCCAAATTCTGATTTTATTACAATTAGAGCTTGTTCTGAGGGTCAATTCTCCAGCAGACCCTTGCTTGCATGTTTCGTGTTGCTAATAATATGTCTGCCTGATCATTTCTTGCCAACATTTTTCCCCCTCATGTACTGGGCTGTGCATCTGATACATCATGTGTTTGTGAGCTTGGTTATATTAAAGTTATGATGCCATTCAGAGATGTCTGTGAAGCCAGTGAACAAGCCGAGAGCCTTAAAATTGTTAAGATGGCCCCATCTATAGAGCAGGACTCCATTTAGACAGCCCTGACCCAGATTTCAATTTTAAATATGTTACTATATTTTTGTGTGTTTTATTAATGGGTACAGGTGCACAATGCACGTTGCTGCAGAATAGGTAAAGGCAGGCCGAGGGTGTGTTTGGTTTCATAAGCAAAAATTGACTGGGAGTAGATATGGTAAAGAACATTGTTAACCATTAAGTGTTTTGAAATCTGTGCTAAGGATTATTTTACACATTAATCTCTGGATTAGATGACAAAAGAAACATCTGTGGGCACATGCCCCAATTAAAAGACTTTTCAGTGTCTCACCAGTTCTACTTTATGAGGATAGTATTTTTGTTTTTTCTTTTTGTGTTTCTATAGTATAGTCACAATTTAGGTTTTCTTTAGCTGAATTTATTAAATGTACATACGCCTCTCTCTAAAGAGTGCATCGTAATGTTTTTAGGCTTACCTTATCACTGCCCAAGTTGCAGTATGCAAGTTATGGCTATAAGTGAGAGCACTTACAAGTTGCATTAACACATTAACAAACATGGATGTAAATAAATGCATATACTATTCTGTTATGGTTGTCTTCTAGAAGAAAATGTCTCCTAAAATCGTGTGCAAGGACTGTTACCTTGCAATCCTAGGTATGATTCCAACCAGAGCACACTCTACAAGGAATTTATATATTCTCCCCATGTCTATGTGAGTTTTTTTGGCTTGAGTCATCAGCTTATTAACCTGTGTATGGAGCCCTCTGATGGGTCTGTCTTACTGATATGTGGCTAAAAATTTCCATTGAGGTGAGGTCTGACTTGTTGGTGTGGTCCTTGTCCCTACAGTCTGCAATTGCTAAATGATTATATCAGTCTGATATTGCCC
Source organism: Xenopus tropicalis (assembly GCF_000004195.4). Taxonomy (NCBI): domain Eukaryota; kingdom Metazoa; phylum Chordata; class Amphibia; order Anura; family Pipidae; genus Xenopus; species Xenopus tropicalis. The sequence goes on along the minus strand of NC_030677.2, from coordinate 76,522,903 downwards.
CACGTTTCGTGGGCATATTAAGGGAAAAATCTGCTCATTTGGGCTCTATAGTAGATCTTATCAGCTGTTTAAAATGTGATGTATGGTATTTATGTTGGGCATGCTTTTAAAAACTTGTTGTTGATTGATATGGGCTGAAGGATGGGGGTTTCCCTTTCCTGGTAATAAAATGGCCCTGGCAGGAGAGAAGTGGCAGATCCATTGCTGCATGTTATCCCCAAGCTCTGAAGGAGCATAGCTTATGTACTGTTTAGATAAACTGGTTGCTAAATTGAGCACAGATGGAAAGTAACCAGAGTTAAGCTAAGCCTTTGATGTCTAGGCTGCTAAAAGTCCACATGACTGTCCATTTTCAAATTTGCATTTCAGATTCATTATTTATTCTATGAGAATAATATAGGCCACAGCAGACCTATAACAGGGTCGTAAAGTCCAGCAGTCCTTCCTCTGATACTATCAGATCGCAATTTGTTTGTTGAAACCGAAATTCCAACTTTATACTTATGTCTCAACCACGAGTGGATATGGCAGCTGGTTGTCCAGTCGGATGATGGGTATTTCTAAATTGTTGGTACAGTAAGCTGTTTATAAAATTATATCAATTTAACTTTCATTGCCCTCTTTTTAATGTCTGCATTGGTTGGTGTATTAAGCAGTTGGTATCTGGTAAAGGGATAAAGTTTTTAAAAAGTTTGTTAGTTGGTTTGCCCATCCAACATGTTGATGATCCCATTCTGGCAATGCACCATGTTGGCCTATGTATGATGTGCTGGCAGATGAGGAAGTAAGGAGGATCTGCAACTCCTTTTCCCTTACTGCTATTCTGATTTGTACGGGCTGATAGCTTGAATGAACAGAACATAAAAAGGTGCATTGCCACCCATAATTGAAAACTTGAATTAATTCATGTAAAATTTTCCATCACATCCATAAATAATTACAGTAGTGGTTGCATGGCTGGCAACCATTGCAGCTGTACAATGGGATCATCCATGCTGCTAGTCTGATATGGCAGAAATATGCAATCACATTATGGAAAATTTTAATAGGCATTGACCTTCTCTTCACTAACATTGTTTATTTGAATCTACAATATCTTCGTTGTATCTATGACTCATGAGTTAATGCGAACAGAATTTTTTTTTCCCAGAGGCACATATGATTCCTGTCTCAAAACGTTTTTTTTTTTAATCTTTGCTTCTCTCCCTAATCCACTGTATTTACCCACCCCTACAAATATTTCTGCATTATTTTTAGAAGTACACTGTCACATATATTGATATCGCTGGCTGAGATTATTTTTTGAGTACCTTATTATTGTTGGCAGTACATCCCAAATGTAGGGACACTCTGCTAGTACAGTATAAGTTTCATGATTTCGTTTAATCTCAATATATCAAGTGGTTCTGTTGAGATAGAAATTCTTATGTGGGAGGCATAAGGACATGGGGTGACAAACACCTTAAGGGAACTCTGTTCAGACCATTTCTGGATTCTGAACAATACGTTTTAGATGACCTTTCTTATAGATTACAAGAGTACTTTTATGGTAGAGGTAGAGGTTATTCTACAATATTTCAAAATGTAATTTGTCTGACTGGTGGAAACCAAAAATTACAGCCAGACCTCATATGTTATGTAAAGTGGAGCTAAATGTAAAATAAAAATTCTAAATTCATACATTCTTTATGAGGTATTAAAAAGGCATCTTAGAACAATTACCAAAATACAAAAGAAACTTGGCATACAGGAAATGTGCTCTTCCTAATGGAAGTATTATCAGTGTGGTACCAGTTATAATCTGTGTGCATCTTAAAAGGGTTATTTAATAAATTATCTAATAAATGAATGCAGCACAACCAGTTTACATGCTTTCATCTCCAGCTGACATTAATCTTTAAGTAATGCCAGATGGGGCTGATTCTTGGATAAGCCTTTCCCTATGCCTGCACTCAGAACCATTGCATCAGCCCGGATGCAGGCATATTGAGTGGATTTCTTGCAGAAATGCATATTTGCATGTTTTGGCGCTGAAATCTACTCGAAGTGCCTGCATCCATGACGATGCGCGGTGCAGAAGGCAGGCACAGGGAAAGTCTGTTGACAGCATAGGGGTTGATTTTTTGCTAATTCCAGCATTATCCTTCATGGCCAAATTAATTATGGCTCACACTGCCTGCATGCTACAAAAGAGCCTCTAGGACACAAGCCCCATTATGGAATAAGACCTAAGCTGGCCATACACGCACCGATAATATCGTACGAAACCCCGTTTCGTATGATATTCGGTGCCTGTATGGCAAGTCGGCGAGTCGACCGATATCGCAGGAGGCTGCTGATATCGGTCGACTTGCCGATCGGCCAGGTTAAAACATTTTGATCGGGCGTCATAGAAGGCGCCTGATCAAAATCTGCCTTCAGGGCTGAATCGGCAGAAGGAGGTAGAAATCCTATTGTTTCTACCTCCTTATCTGCTGTTTCAGCCCTGAAGGTTAGTGGCGGATTTGACAATCTTTGAAGATCGCAAATCGCCACGTGTGTGGCCACCTCTAGGCGTGCAAATGTGGTAACCACTGATGTTTTGATAGTTGATCAGACTCTCGGCTGTTACTTTGTAATAACTCTTTAATAAATTTGCACATTATTAAATTTGGGTGGTTACATCTTTACATGAATAACAGAAAAGGAAGGAGGGTAGTTCCAAGTAAAAAGAACACATTTTTTTTAATCACCTGCTATTGTTACACTGCAATTATCATAATTTATATGCAGGCTTTGGCTGCCAAATTGTTGGGAGTTGTATTACAGAAACAGCTGGAGATACTCCTACATCTGGTAAACAAGCATTAGGTCTTGATGTTCTTAAATGTCAACTTCCAGCAACCTTTATCAGTCTCTAGCATAGAAATATGTCCTGTACAAGAAGCAGTCGCTAAAGTTATTTTTATGTTCTCACTTGATCATTTTTATTTCAAGTAAATGATAATGTTTTCAATTCTCTGTATAACTACAGTTAACCAAAAAATAGTGATACAATCAGTTAATTTTTCCAGTAGTTGATCAGCCTGTCTTTCCATATGGAGGTTGAGTGATCCTGTAAAATTCTATTTATACACAACATTATTATGCAGTTGGATGAACTAGTGTACAAGTCCCTTTTTAAGGTATAAGTTTTTTTCTTTTTAAAAACTTATTGCTGTTAAAAGATGTCTGGTATCACATTGTCAGGGTTGTAAGATCATTCCCAGTCTAATTAAAGTGCAGCAGAAATGACTTTAATCCAGCAAAAAGTGCTTAAAACACTGCGATTTAGCAATGCACATTTATTGCCCCCCCCCGTTTTAATAGGAATATGTGCTTACATTCTTTAAAACACAGGGGTTAACTTGGCTTGGGTATGGTGGCTTTGGATAATCATAAATTTATAACTAAAAACCTTGTTTCTGAAAACATAAGCACTTGCAAAGAATGAAGTACAGATATAGGACTCTTTATCCAGAATGCTTGGGTCCAAGGGTATTCCGGTTAAGGAGTCTTTCCGTAATTTGGATCTTCATACCTTAAGTCTATTAAAAAAATCAATAAAACACGAATTAAACTCAATAAGATTATTTTGCATCCAGTAAGGATTAATTATATCTTAGTTTGGATCAAATACAAAGCACTGTTTTATTTTTACAGAGAAAAAGGAAATCCGTTTTTAAAATCTGATTTATTTGATTAAAATGGAGTCTATGGGAGACAGGCCTTCCGTATTTCGGAGCTTTCTGGATATCGGGTTTCCGGATAAGGGATCCCATACCTGTACCAAGTTATAATCACAACTTTATGTCACACATGGCAGCATGATTCAAGATAGAAAAAAAGGCAAAGTCGTCAGGGTGTCATTCAAATCCTGCTGGATCTCATGTCTGCAAGGCCATTATAGAAGGATCTGCTTAAGGGTGAAGACACACAGAGCTACTAGTGCAGCTACTTGTTGTGGCTACAGGAATAGACAATGCTGAGCATTTACTGATAACTGTCTCTAAGGGCTCTGGCACACGGGGGATATTATTCGCCCGCGATTAACTCCCTGTTCGCGGGCGACTAATCTCCCCGAGTTGCCTACCCCTGCCATCCCACCGGCGAACATGTAAGTCGCCGACGGGATGGCAGACGCGGCGGCGCGATTTTGCGCAAATCGTCGAAAAAGACTCGCGAGTCTTTTTCGGTGATTTCCGGAAATCGCCCCGCCGCGTCTGCCATCCCGCCGGCGACTTACATGTTCGCCGGTGGGATGGCAGGGGTAGGCAACTCGGGGAGATTAGTCGCCCGCGAACAGGGAGTTAATCGCGGGCGACTAATCTCCCCCGTGTGCCAGAGCCCTAAGTGTGCTTTAGTAGAGGCATTTCTCAGTATTTTCTGTGGCAAGGTATTTTCTGGAGTTTCGTAGCTGTGGAAAAGTAGCTGCTACTAGTAGCTCAGTGTGTCTTCACCCTTAAGCAGATCCTTCTATAATGGCCTTGCAGACATGAGATCCAGCAGGATTTGAATGACACCCTGACAACTTCCTCTGGTAAGTTTGTTTTCCCACTTAGGTTGGTGGCTTGTCCTAAGCCACTACTTTCTGGTCCTACCCAGATGAATGGATATTTGGTCCACTAAGTTGAAATACCTGACAGCACTTTTGTGTAATCAAAGATAATTCTTATCAGAGCCATAGATTTTAAGGGCTCTGGCACACGGGGAGATTAGTCGCCCGCGACAAATCTCCCTGTTCACGGGCGACTAATCTCCCCGAAATGCCATCCCACCGGCGAAAATGCAAATCGCCGGTGGGATGGCATATGCGGCAGCGCGATTTCAGTGAAATCGTGGAAGTTTCCTCTCAAGGCACTGATTTCACATTTTCACCGGTGGGATGGCATTTCGGGGAGATTAGTCGCCCGCGAACAGGGATATTTGCCGCGGGCGACTAATCTCCCCGTGTGCCAGAGCCCTTAGGGTAAGAACCCATGAAGCGGTTCAGTTGCCCTCGAGAGATCTATCACGGGCAACTGAACCGCTCAGTGGAAAGCCCTTTGCATTGCTTTGGTAATCTGAAATTGCGCAAAATTACCTCCTCCAGGCAACTTTGTGCGACTTCAGAAAATGAAAGGGCTTTCCACCAGCAACTCCTATAGTTGTGGAAAGCTATTTCGCAGGGTTCGTCGCCTGATATAGTAGAGATCTATTTTGGGCTACTGAAGTGGGTTCTTACCCTTAGGGCTTCTGACCTTAAAGGAAGAAGGAAAGGTAAAAACTAAGCTTTATCAGAAAGGTCTATGTAAATACAGCCATAAGCACTCAGAACACAGAAACGCTGCACTAAGTCCTCTATCAAAAGAAACATGGGATATCTTGTCTCCTTTTTTCCTGTGCCAGAGTCTGTGCAACTCTCTCCCCTCTCCTGCCCCCCCCCCTTAGGAATGTGATCTGATCCAATCAGCAGGAAGCTTCCTCATCGTCTTACAAACTGGCATGTACAGGGGGCTTGGTTTTGGTGGAGAAGTGTGGCATTATGGGAATTTTCTTTACAGAGCTCAGCGTTTTGGCACCCAGTGTGAGGCGCCCAGTGATTGTAACCACTTATCTGATACCTGGGTCAGTGCTCCTTTTATCAGAAACCTGCACCAAACCAAGGTTACCTGGGAGCGAGTGATCTTCTCCTTCCTTCTGTCTTTGTGGCTCTTTCATGCACAGTAGACCGTAAAGCTAAACTTTGACAAAAAAAGCTGGCTTTTTCACTGTACTGCGCATGTGTGAGCCCCAGGACCGCAAAGAAAAAAGACAGGAGGAGGCTCACACACAGGTACCCGAGCCATTGCAGTTTTCTGCTGACAGGGGCACTGGCCTGGGGTATCAGGTAAGTGATTACAATCACTGGGGGGTGCCTAACATTTTGGCACCCCCAGTGATTATACTTTCCTTCCACTTTTAGTAGATATAATAATAGCCTAAGGTTGAAACTGCAAGCTTCACCAGTATACTCCACCATAAAAACAAGGTTAATGAATTGTAATATTTCTGTTAGACTAATATAAAGAAATAAAGGAACTGTGGTTTTTTAATACTATTTCCCCCTCTTTTCAATTTATACAGGTATTTGGTTTCATCATTCTGTTTAATACATTCTTGGCATCTACCCCATCCAAATAGCCTATAAATCTTGGCCTGTAACAACCTGCCCTCTAGTCTTGTTATAGACGAGAGAAGCATACTTTTAGTTAGATATGTTTTGGAACACGTTATTACAGCATAGAGTGTATAAAGTGACTTTTGTATAATAGAGAGAGACTGGTGGTTCAGAGACCTGGTATCACTTAGAAGGAGAGAAGGTTAAACAAATGAAAATAACAGTTCTTGGTGTATTGGTGGTGTATTAAAAAATAATATTATTAGCACTGAAAGTTTGTAGCATCACTGTCATTGGTGCTCCTATTTTACTGTAAGAAGTGAAGTTACAAAATTTTATTACAAACCTTGAAATCTTATGTGATTTGTAAGCTATAAACACAGTTTTGACTGCTTATATTGATTGCAAATCACACAAATCAAGATTTCAAGGTTAAATCAATAATTTGTTACTAATTTAGGATATTTTTTCATTAAATGGCAGCTTTAGCTTGGCTTAAACAGTGGCCTAGAGCTTCTGCACCAGTTCTCTTTGCAATGGATCACTCCCATATACTTGAATTAAAATGGCGGAGGATTCTATTCTTGATTAGTGCATTCGTTTTACTCAAAAGGGCCAAGCTAAGGGAATGAGAAGCAATGCGGGAGAACTGTACAATGATTTAAATAAGCTAATACAATATTTTCTTTTTTCAGTGTTGTTTGTCCTTAAACGTTTCCCTTAATGTATGCTTTCCCTCATTTGACATAATTTTTGCTGTGGTTCCCTGAAAAGTGTAGACACTATTATATTCAGTGTGAAAAATGATTATCAAACTGATTGGATGACTTTGAGAGGTGATAAGGTGGATTATACAAAAAATACATTACTTTTAAAAGCAGTTTGTAACATTTTTATAGTAGATGTGTAGAAAGGTTGTAATAAGAATATGTTGTTAGGACAAATACTAAAGCAAAAATGGTTCAGTGTCCCTTATTTATTGGATGTTAAGTACATGCCTCAAAAGGCCAGATTAAGATTTTCAAAGAAATGCATGCTTTCCAGGTGCCCCGATTTTCGCAGGACAGTCCCTCTTTTAACAGCTCAACCAGCATTCCCATATTCTTACTGAAAAGTCCCTCATTTCCCTTTGATCTCCTGCACTGAATGCTAAAAAAGATACAAACTTAATTAAAAGGTAGCTTTTGGCAGAAAGCCCAGAAATCTTAACAAGCCATACCTGCACTTAGATACATTTGTTTCTCACACTTAAATAAGTGGGCTTTTGGCAGAGAGCCCAGAAAGTTAACAAGCCACACCTGCACTTAGATATAATTGTAACTAATACGCTAAACAGGTCTCTTGGGGGAGACTTGTTTAGCTTAAAGGGCAGTTTCACCTGCATTATCAAAACTGTAATAATGACCCCAAAAACCCCCAGAAATGTGTTCAAATTTTAACCTGCCAAATGTAGTAAAATGGGAGTGGTGTTTAGGGGGTGTGGTCACAAAATGGGTGTGGTCAAACAAATTCCCCATGCTACGTGCAGCATTTCTTTTTATTCCTCTTTACATTTTTTAAATGTTGGGATGTATGGAAATGTGTTGATTTGTGATTTATGTGCCCACTGGTAAAGCTGCAAGTGCTTGAGCACTGTCGGGTGCAAAGGTGCTCTGTAGGGTCCATACACAGAACAATTGGTGTAAGATTGGTGTAAGCTATGTTCTATACCATATGAAAGATTCAAAATACTCTGGCTCTTCCACATTAAGAGTACTAAATGACAGCTGCTATGGTTGTAGATAGAGGTGCTGCCTACATAAACACACTTTTGTCCTGGTTGCTAAATGCTAATACATTAGGAGTAGAGTCGAATGCAGAATTCAGTTTAGTCCTCCATAACTGTGAGTAAAGCAGCCATGACTACACTGTCTCTGATGTTGGGAAGACAACAGGGCATGGACTAGCCACACAGTCAATGTTGTGTTATCTGTGGCTTGGAAAGCTAAAAAAGGCTGTAAAGGTTTTCTTGTTTCCTGTTCTGACAGATGCCTTAAACCTGCATAGGGATTCTCGTCTACTGACAGCATTTACTTAACTGATTAGATTGTGTTTCACTCCTTAACAACTGTTGGTATAATCTAATGCTAGAATTTAGGTTGTTGCTTCCAACTCTCCGATGTCATACAGCAGTGCTGTCCAACTGGCGGCCCGCGGGCCGCATGCGGCCCTCGACCCCCCTCTGTGTGGCCCCCCACCTGTCTGGCTGCTTTGATGGCTTACTCTTGTGTAAGCTTTAAATAATATCAATCCTGTGATTAACTGCCCCCCTGCATGGCTCACACCTCAGATTCAGGCTGTAATCCCCCTGTATTGTTTAAAAATGTAATCCCCTGTGTTGTTCACACCTTTTAATCTCTGCATTGTTCACCCCCTGCAGTGTTCACACCTCAGGCTCAGGCTGTAATCACTCACATTGTTCCCCTGTTCACACCTCAGTAGAAACCCACAAATAATCCCTGCACACTACAAAAAGAACATATACTGAGGTGGTACTGCACTTAAAAAGTTTTTTTAATATATAGTTATTGTGCAGACTGTAGGAGCAGTGCCAGCATTGTGTCACTGTATGCTGCCTGTGTGTGCCATACACACAGGCAGCATAGGTCAGGCAGAGTATGGCACACACAGGCAGCATAGGGCAGGCAGAGTATGGCACACACAAGCAGGGTAAGGCAAGCAGAGTATGGCACACACAGGCAGGGTAGGGCAAGCAGAGTATGGCACACACACACAGGCAGGGTAGGGCAGGCAGAGTATGGCACACACAGGCAGCATAGTTTAGGCAGAGTATGGCATACACAAGCAGGGTAGGGCAAGCAGAGTTTGGCACACACAGACAGGGTAGGGCAAGCAGAGTATGGTACACACAGGCAGGGTAGGGCAAGCAGAGTATGGCACTCACAGGTCAAGTATGGCACAAACCAGCCAAGAATGGCACACACAGTCAAAGTATGGCACACGCAGGCAGGGTAGGGAAGGCAGAGTATGGCAGGTTTTTGCTGTACTACAACCATTAATATGGGTATTGTTATGTGATTTCAAGTGGGTGTGGTTTCAAAAAGGGGAGTGGTCAAAACTGGCTTCCATTATCGGCCCTCCACCACATAGGTCGGAACAATTCCGGCCCTCGGTATCACCGAAGTTGGACAGCACTGTCATACAGTATCAAAAAGTTGATGCTTACAGGCAAAATATGAAGATTGCCCTCCATTTGTTTGTTTTAGAGATAAGACAAATTTATAACTCTCAGTCAGTTGAACAGCAGGTTCCAGATTCTCTTCAGGGGCTTGAGTTAAAGCAAAGGGCACACTGGTACTTTGCTTATGTAATTACACCAGTGGCAAAAACATGATCTGCTGCAACCTGTATGTGTCTGTGCCAACTAGCATGAGATTGATTTGTTAGCATTCACATCTGATTTTGGTGCTAAAATGCAAAAGTATTTATTTTCCTGCTGAAGGCTGGCAGGCTGAACCCATGCCTGTCGCTGCACACATAGAAGGGGGGGGAAGGCAGAAAAACCAGACCCGTGTGCCATTAGCTTAAGGGTTAAGACAAACAGAGCTACTAGTAGCAGCTACTGATAATTTACTGATAACTGTCTAGTGTGTTTTAGCAGAGGCAAATCTCCATATTGTCTATTGCAGGGTATTTTCTGGAGTTAAGTAGCAATGACATGTAGCTGCTACTAAGTAACCCTATGTGTCTTCACCCTTATAGTAACCAGTAACTAGTGGAAACTTACGGGATGCACAGTCTGCTTCCAGTTGGTCGAGAGACATTGTAAAACAATCTGTTTAATCTTGATAAGCAGGATTAGAGTTTAATTATTCAGTTTAAGATTAAATCTGTTTTAACAGGACCTGCAACTGTTTTGTATTTAAGGATTTTCACTGCAGCTACCAGAAGTGAAGGCAGTTGGCATTCTGTCAGTCTGCTACTCAGTTTAGAGACTAAGCTAATAACAGCCTTCTTTTTCTTTTCAGTAGTGGTATCTGTTTAACCGAGTAATTTATGAATCTCTAGGTTAGAGCAGACTGATTTTAATTGTCTCAACAACTGTCTCTTCCCCACTATTTGTTTTCAGTACTATGAAAAATCCAAAATGCATTAGGCACTTAGCACTGAGTTGTGATTTGCAACAAAGTGATCAGCAAGGGCACATACAGTCTGTCATAAATCCCTTACTATCACTTGCACTGCACTCTGTATTTAGTAGTCAACAGCCGCCAGGGATTTCCATGTTCTTGAAAAGTTTTTGGACATTCGGGAATAGTGTTTCCAAGTGACTCTTCATAGGGCATCATATTAGCTTGTTTCCTGGGGAGGGACGTTCTGTAGAAATCTGCTTGAGGCTCACTGGCTTTTTTTTGTATATCTTTTTATAGTTTGATCCTTGAACTCATCCCTTGTATTTTGTCCTATCCCTCAAATGGATATAGTTATAGGGATATTATTCAACTGGGGCACACAGCCAGGCTGGTAAAATGTTTTCCAGGTGGCAACCTTAGCTCTAAATTTACTCAAATGTGCAAATGTGAAGGTACTAATTTTCATGCCAAAATGTGCTTATTGTGTGCTCTCACACTACATTGGTGATGGAGTAGGTGCCAGTGGACTGGCCTGTGATTCTACACTTTTTTTTTTTTTTTTTTGAATGGCAGTAGATAAGGAATTTAGGGGTTGTCCAATGAGAGAGAGAGTGTCCCTTGTCCATAGTGACTAGTAGTGGATTGGATTATATTGGACTTGTGAAGAGCAAAAAATGTTTGATTTTGTAGTGTGCTTTTGAGAATGAGCAGAATGTAGTTATAAAATTCAAACCAAACCATTCAGGTTTTCAGTAGTAAGAGAAACTTTGTACTGCCCTCATTTTGTAAGTCTGTTTTAAGAACTCTTTTGGCAACCACCATAGCCAAAGGGGTTTTAATTTTTTCCCCCCAAAATTTTTTAAAGTCCTTAGCAATATGAACATTATACTTTTTCCACAGACAACAGTAATACAGAACAACCGGTCCTGATTGTGCTGCAAGTAAAAACATGGTTTAAGACTGCATACACTTTCAGTAAATAATCATTCAATCTCAGGTTCTTCATTTTTTTTTTTTTTAGTATGAATATAATGCTGCTCTGTTATTTTGCAAAACAGTAACCTTTAAGCAACATTACTATGTTTCAAACTATTTTTGGCTTTGCCCTCAAATTATCATGCCAGTTTCATATGAGCTACAAATCCTAAAGCTATTTTGAATTTACGAAAGATTGCAGAACTTTGGAAGCAACATTAAAGCTTGTCCATAGACAGAGGCTCTGTCTCTACGTGGCTTAAGAGTTTTGCACACCTCTCTTATTTTGCATTGTTCTACATGGTTTATATAATCACTGAAAAGGAGTGGTTATAGACCAAACCCAGTGGAAAGTCTAATGATTACCTTAACAGAAACCTCTTGACCGTGTCACTTGGGCGTGACAGAGAGACTTTTATCTGAAGGTATGTTCAGGCAACGCTGTAAGAGATTTGTATGTATGAGGGTATAGTTGCCAACATTTAAAAATAATTTCCAGGAAGACTTGGCTGCTAGGCCGATGTATTACATGAAACTTGCTCTAAAAGGGAGCATAATATGCCACAGTTTCTTGACATACATGACATCCCAGCAGGCATCATGATTACTGTTTTGTTAAAAACTTAATGAGACTTTGTAAAAAATGCAGTGTTAAAATACACTTTCCATTACAACTTTAATACTGTAATATGATGGATAAACCAGTGCATATTTAGAAAGCCACATAATTATTCTATCATTAGAAAACAGATATGACTTTTCCCTGGGTAATCTGGGATCTTCCCTCCTTTCAAAAACATACAGGCAGGTAAATTAAATGGGGATCAAATTGACCTTTGTGTATTGTGAGAATGTTAAAGACTAGGGCCATATGAAATATTAAGTCAAAAGCAATCATAACCAACCAGTGTCTCATGAGTACTTTGTTGCTCACCAACCCCTCTGATTTTGCTCCCAAGGGCCTCAAAGCAGGGTGTCATTTTCGAATTTCCGACTTGAAGGCATAAAGGCCATGTGTACTGTCAAGCAGAGCCTCCTGTAGTCTGCCAGTCATCATTGGGCTATTGAATAACCAATCACAGCCCTTATTGGTCACTCCCTAGGAAATTTTTTCATGCCTGCGTTGTTTCTCAACATTTTTTACATTTAAATGTTGCTCACGGGTAAAAAAGGTCAGAGACCCCTGGTCTAAAGTAATAGCTCATAGCAACCAATCACAGGTGCTTTTTAACAGCTGATGAGTAACGGCCATGGTCCACAGGGAGATTACTCACCCACAGTTAAACCTCTGCTACTGTGGGCAGCTAATCACCCTGAAATGCCTTGCCACTGGCAATAAAGTGAATTACCTGTGGGAAGGCATACGCAGCGCTTTGTTTCATGAAGTTTCCTCCGGGAAGTGATGTTGACATAGGCATCTGTAGTTATTACATTGTCAGCTTTTTAGATGTAATGTCTTTGTATTCAGTGTGCAAACATCTTTAAACTACTGACTTAAGTTCAGGTCATCAAAAATTGAAAAGAACAGTATGGGAAGTCATTGTCAGAATATAGCTAAAATGCCCCATATTCTCAATCTAGGAGGCCATGCCTGATCATCCCTAACCGTGTGTTTTCAATGATTTTTGCGGAACCTATTGTGACACAAACAAGTAAATGCAAGCTGGTATGAACAAAGTTTATCAAAAAGAAAGTTAAAGGAAGAATTTAGGAAATTCACTTCAATTTTAGGATAAGCAAAGCTCTATCTATTACAGTCTAAGAAGTTACCATGTGTTTTGCTTTACATGGACACATTTTCCAAATCTGTTGATGTCAAGCATGCATTGATTTAAAATAGCACATTCTTAAATTCCCTTCCATTAAAATTTCAGGGTTCTTTACCTTAGTCTCAAAGTAAATATCCTATGACCAGGAAGCTAAATCACTGTCTAAACTGCTTTTAAAAGATTCTGCATTATTTAGGTTTACTTGGCTTATATAAATAATTGGTATACACATTGACAGAGTGCCTGTTTTCTTGAAACACATGCACTTTTGCCATAATCAAAAACATTCTATCTCAGTTACAGTATGAGCCTTAAGTTATGCTAAGACCTTTCGATGCCTGTCTTCTTTTTTTAAGTCAGGAGCAATTGCTTCTTGGAATAGATGCAACCCATTAACCCTTAAATGGTCCAATGGGTGAAAATCCTCACTGTAGTTGAACCTGATGTGCTGTTTGTTAAGGGCACTGTAGGTAACTAGAGGCTTCTAGCTGGAAAGTCCAGATTTATATTATACCCTAGAGAGGGATTTCAGCAGTGTGGGGAAAAATGATGTGCTATAATGCTTACTAAAAACAAAAGGCGCAACTTTGAAGTTGAGTTTCAAACAATATGACAGTTATGAATTTAAAAAATGTTGGCAGCATACAGATAACCCTATCCAAGGGAAGGTTTTCTTTCTGTGGTTTTACAAAAGAAATATTTACTGGCTTGTTTTTTTACTATATAGGGAGTTCTTTGGATGTTCTGAATTTTTTTCATTTTAGAAAACATGCCTTATACCCCTATTAAAGACATCTTAGAGACATTAGGGTTGATTCACTAAAGTGCGATAAGCGTTATCGCATGCTTTTTTTGCATTAAAATTGCCGGAAAAAAAAAAACGTGTGGTTCGCTAAAGTATTATCGTGTGTGTTAAGTCGCATATCGGATGCGCTAAATAACGTATGATTGCAAGGCGTTCATTTCAACACTTTGCGTTAATTCTCGTGCCGAAATAATACTAACGCATGATTCACAAACACATAGACGCGCTAAATATCGCATTAGTCTGTGCGAAAATGAACTCCTACTTGGGGCAGGCGGTAATTATAGAAAAGTACAGTTCATGAGCTTTTGGCAACACAATATGGATCCAGAAGAATAGTCAAAACAGGCAAAGGTCGGTTCAGGCAGCAATACAGGAATAGTCAGGAACAGGCAGGTGTCAGAACACAGCAAAACAGTACAATGAACGCACGCAGGAACTTTCAGGAAGTAGACCTATGAATGAATGCAGGGCAGTAAGCGCTTGAAATATTTGAATTTTGCACCAAAATGATTGCACGCGCGGGGCCGGACGAAAGAAGGCATGCATGCGTGTCAAAAATGAAATGGGCGTGCCTAACATACATTGCCACTTTGCAGATCCATTTGACAAAATTGGAAAACTGGGCAGCAAAATGGAAAATGAGGTTCAGTGTTGAAAAGTGCAAAGGTATGAACTGTGGAAAGCCCTTCCTAGTGATGTTGTGATGGTAATCTGAAGCAATATGAACCCACCCTTCTACCATTGCAATCTGCAGCATATTAACATTGTTTATATGTATACTGCCCCCCCCCCCAAAAAAAAAAAAAGCTCTGGCAACATAGTGCAGTCTACTCCAGAAGCAATGTCTTGTGGTCGACTTTACCAATCCAAGTGTAACCTCCATTGTGGAATGTACAATACACATATCTCAAGAGTTTCAGCAAAAATCTGGACATTTAAGGCCGTGTCCCCAGTAAACTTGTGTTCTTGTGTTATTTTTTGGCGAACTGTACATCACTCTTTGTACACTTTCAGTTGCAATATTACAGCAGTCATTTGTAACAGAGCTTTTTAGATATTTAGAAGAACAGTACCATAGTCAATTACTGCACTTCAAATGTTTTAGTTGTTTGCTGTGTCATTATTTTGAGCTTGTCCAAAGTTTGTAATATAAATACTGGAAAATGGAAATCTATTATCCAGAATGTTACAAAATACAGGAAGACCATCTTCCATAGACTCAATTATAAGCAAATAATTATAATTTCAAGAAATGATTTCATTTTCTTCTCTAATAATAAAACAATACCTTGTATTATTACAAGGTATAATTGTATAATTAATCCTTATTAGAGACAAAAAAACAATCCTATTGGGTTTAAGTAATTAATGTTAATAATTTTTCTGGTAGACCCCTTCTCTGGAAAAACCTCAGTTCCTGAGCATTCTGGAAACATGTCCCATATCTGTATATTTAAAATGTATATATGATATATAGTAGGTTTATCTGTAACTCAACTTTGAGTCATTTTGTTTCTCCTATCAATTTATTTACAGATTCAGCTTGAAGCTTAACACTCAGCCAGAATGAGTAACTACAGTGTGTCTCTGGTTGGCCCAGCTCCCTGGGGTTTCAGGCTGCAAGGAGGCAAAGACTTCAACATGCCTCTAACGATCTCCCGGGTAAGCATTTATCTATGCCAGTTCTTTTTCTGATAGCAGTGTACGTCAGACATTACTTTGCTTTTAAAGACAGAGCCTTGTGCCTGTCTGTTAAATAAGTGTATTAGGTATTAATAGAGTTGCCATTTGACCCCTGCAAATAAGTAGATATATTTTCAAATGTTCTAAATATGTTTATAAATGTAATTGTTATAAATTAAAAAAAAATAATACAGTAGATCATTTAACAATTTATTTTGTGTAAACTACAAAAATCATGGCTGAATTTAGAACTCAGATCATCAAGAAATGAAATGCTTCATGTATGTGCCAAGCATCAATATTTGCTACTATCTCGCGTTTCTGTAGAAAATAGGTAATTTTCATCCTATCTGTCATACTGTGGTTGCAACTCTGCACCTTTGTTCTTTACATAATAATTTACAGTTCTGAGGACAATAGAGAATGCTCTTTATTGATCTGAAAAACAAAGAGGCGCTTACAGCTGCCAAACATTTTTGGAGTCTGCATAATGAATTGGCTTGCACATGTACAGTTTTTCTCTTTTTTTCTATTAGTACGGCCCTGATTTACAAAGTGTATATTTAAATTACTTTGTTTGATCAAAGGTAGTTTTAGTAAAATTTGTTGAAACAGAGTATGCAGTTTTCAGCCAACACCACTGTATGTGGGCCCCTATGATCCATTTATTTTCAAGAAATGTATAATCTGGGCCAATTTTTTGTACACTTCTTGCATGGTTTAATTAGTCACAGATACAGACATCCTACCTCTTGGTATTTATATACATAAAGGAACTATGTTCTTATGGTTGAGTATAAGTGAATTTAGCTGGAGGTCATGCTGAAAATCCTAAATTATTCAAAAATGATCATATCTTTGCTGAAAATTTCACTTTATAGCAGTATGGATTCCTACGTTAATTTTAAAAATACAGCCTGGCATAGTCTTGTCAACAACATTTCCATTATGAGCTGTGTCTGACCTGCTGCCTTAGATTCCCAGCAAAAGAGATAGCAGACAGAACAAAATCTTTGCTCTATCACTGTACTCTCTGTCAATTGCTGTACAAGATACATGGTATCTTCAGTTAAGATGAAGTGCTGCTGTGCTGATGAGAGGAGCAAATGCTGATTATGGGCAATTGCATTGGATTAGATTTGAGCTGTAGGACTTGTTCTGGGCAATAAGATGATATTTGGCAGCCTCGGTTTGTTATACAAAAAATGTAATATGAGTTTTGTTAAGTACCTTTATGAAAATGAATTTATGTAACTTCTTAAAAAAAATGAATGTTGATAGAGTTTATGTCGACATTTTGTGTGTCACTCAACTTGTGTTGTTATATAGTTATGCAACTCATGCCCTAAAAATTGCAGGAAAAAAGTGCTAAAGATGTAGTGTAGCTATGGTTACTGTTAACTTGTATAGCCACTATTCCAGTTTTATTATCAGTGAGTAAAAATTCCTAGTTGAATGGCATTGTATTGTTAGCATTTACTTTGAAAGAGGCTTTACTGGAACTTTCGGCTTCTGTATAATTTTTCTGTATTATGCTGCCTTTGAGTATTTTCCTTTCTCTGACTGCTATACTATACATTATTATATATTCTGTAGTTTCCTCTGTTAAAAACATCAGTTCACCCATAAAAAAAAATCCTTGCATTAGGATGAATACAGGTAGCCATTTGATAGAGTAAGATTACTAGATTAAATAGACTGGAAATGTAATTCTCTATGATAAAAAATTAAATCAAAAAGCAATACCATTCCAGTGGAAGTCAGTAGCTCCCCTCTTTAGGTTTTTGGAAGAAGTTAGTGAACAATTCCCTCCCTAAGCAAGTTGTATACTTGACACATGCAGCGATTTGGGGATCCTACCATCAACCCTCTGGGCCATTAAGGCTGTTACCACCTAGTTAAGTTTCTAACTGATTGGGCTCACCTTCTCCATTACTTTTATTTTCTGTTTCTCTACTGTTTTAGTACTATATTTCCTCATCTGGTAACTGCTGCTTGCCCCTTTTAGATTTCCAGTGGCACACTGGATAGCATATTTCATTATTTTCAGGATGGATCCTGAGGCTTAATGGGTTAACAGGCTGTATAATAATGCATCTGAGAAATGTTTTCTTATTCGTGTAGTCTCATAGGCTTGTTTAGTTTGTCATAATCTGGCTCCCATGAGGGCTAAGGGCTGGATTTTTCATGTGCAGACACAGTGGGTGTAGGAAGGAGAGGAAATCAGTGGGAACCTGCACAGTAACAGGAAGGATGATAAACTAAAGCTGGTTCAGAATAGAAACCAGTGGCAGAAGGCACAAAAAAATGTAACCTTTGTAATAATTAGTCTGAAAAGCTATGAACTGTATTTCATCCTTTAACAGTCTCATGACTTTGAGGGTTTGATGTTTGGATCGACTGAATAGTATTTATTAATAACTATGGACTTGGGGGCAATAGTAGAAGATAAAAACAGACCTGCAAGTGACGTGAAAGCTGATCTTTTAATGTCATCTATACTCTCTAGTCACCAGATTAAATCATCTAAATTATCTAAATGATACAATAACAGGATTCAAAAAGGAAACCTCTCCAAGCCAGAATAAATCGTATTAGATTTGTTTTGGCTGCTTTAAACATTCAAAGGGCTTGCTGCTATGGCATGTTAAATTATAGCTTTAATAATTCACATTAGACCACACTGTAGACATTTTTTTTATGTAGTTAAATGCAAAGCCTGTTTTTGTTAAATTACTAGTGGGTGCTTAAAAGTTAGGCACCCCTCATTTATTATAATAGCTTACCTAGTACCCCGGGCCAGTGCTCCTGTTTACCATGAGGCTACTTACTGGATGCCACACTGCCATCTTCTATGTTTTGGTCTTGGTGTTCAGTAGAGTGAAAAATGAACCACTTTTCACTTTACTGCTCGTGCTACCCTGGCCTGGGACAAAAGAGAAGATCTATGAAGTGGAAGAAGATTGCCAAAATGTGTTCCTAAAGAAGTATTCTAGCAATTTTAATCACTGCTGGAATTCCTTTGGCACCCCCAGTGATAATAACCTTCCTTTACAAAATATATTTTTGTCAGGTATGGCATTCAGATAGCTGATTTAATTCCTTGTCATCAGTTCTAATCATTTGCCATGGGATAGCTCTTAAGTGATTTTAAAGGAGAAGGAAAGGCTAATAAAGAGTTAATCCCAAGCTGCAGGCATACCTTCAGTTCTCTCAATAGTGCCTACTCCACTTTTTACACAGCATAAAAAATATACCCCCAAGTGTACATGCTCAGTTTGTAAGACTATGGGGGAGATTTACTAATCCACGAACGCTCCATGCGTATTTTCTGCAACTTTTTTGCGTGACTTTTTCGTACTTTGCGACAAAATTTGTGCGTCAAAATCGTATTGTTGCGCAGAGTACAAAAGTTTTGGATTCATTCAAGCTTCGTTATCGTGACTTTCCTTGGGCCAGGTTGGAGCTGCAGAGTGCCATTGATTCCTATGGGAGGCTTCCAAAATCATGCTCAGAAAGATCAAAGTCGGAAAGGTTTTCCCGCTGTTTACAATCGTTCGGTACGAAAATTTCAGATCGCCAATATGATATTATCGTAGCTATTCTGATTTTTTCATGGCATTTTTGTGATATTTGCGATCTTCAGAAATTATCGTATCCAATCCGAATTTGTCCCATTTGTCACCCCCCCCCCCACATTCCTAAGGGGGGGGTGAGTTCTTAGCATTCTTGAGGGAGGGGGGAGCAGGAGAGGGGAGAGAACAGAGAGCTGCCTGTCTCCGGCACACGAATTACAGACACAACAAATCTTTTGACAAAGAAGTCAGTGCAGCATTTCTGTGAGTGCTTATGGTTGTATTTACATAGACCTTTCTGATAAAGCTTACTTAGTTTTTACCTGTCTCTGTTAACTGTTTCTTTAAAAGCCAAACCCTGCTCCCAATCGAATCTACTGTGCCTTGATAGGATTACTTGACTGCATTTGTCCAGAGTGCTTGTCATGATGTATGAGAAGTCTCAGTAATCATGGCGCCTATGTGCACCATTCTTAGCAGGAAGGCATAGATCAATGCAACACATAAGCAAATGACAAGCACTCGAAGAAACTTTGTAATCAAAACAACAGAAGTGTTATTTCATGTTTGCTGCACAGTTTATATTATTCTTTATTATCCACAACATTCAATGAGTCATACAAAACAATATACATCACTAATCAGATTATTCATGGATTTTGAGTATATCACATATAAATATTTACATCAGAAATGTAAACTTGTGTAGGGCTTCCATTACACCAAAGACCAAGGAAAAGTGCTTACAAATGAAATTTAAGTCACACACAACAATCATCATCTTTTGCTTACTCAGTCAGCCCTTTACCATAATTACTAATACTGTTGTAGCTTTTTGAATTCCTAATACTTTGTTTATTGTAATAGAAGAATAGCGCTTAAACTGTAATTTAAATTAAAAAGTAATAGTGTTTCTTAAAGTGTCAATGACTTAATGACATGTAGGGCTTGATTCACTTAACAGCCACAAACATTCTTTGGCGACTGGTGGGTTTAAAGATCAAAAATATAGTGTCATAAAAAGATGCCATGGTAAGATACAGTACCTCCCAGCTGCATGTAGTCTGAGAAACCATGAATCAATAGCATTCATTTTAATAAAACAAAATCAAGAAGAAATAACATTTCGTAAGTCAGGAATTTTACAAACTGATTAAAGGGGAAAGCCCTTTAAATAATATTTGCTGTTTATTATGCAAATTTTACAATTATTGTAAATTGTATCAAACATTTTAAAAATATTCAATATTCAACTTCTTTTTTAAGCAAAACTGCTACAGGCTGCTGTGCTGACCTCACCAGATTTATTTGGTAAGAAGAGCACACTGCTTCAGTGACTTTGGATCTCAGGAATATCAGTCTAAATGGCCTATTGTCCAGCCACACACACACACCGAGATTATTGACCAGTATGGTCAAAATCATCCAAACATTTTGACCAAATCTGGGCATGTATAGCCAGAAAAAAATCAGCACAAATCAGTATCTGTATTAATTTCTATTCTCCTGTTCTAAACAAAGTTACTAAATTCAGTTCTCCTACAGGTCTGTTAATCAGGTAAAGGGCTTTTGTTACATTGTTTCAGGAATCAGAAACAGCAGTGCAATATAAACATACAGATGCTTTATAAATAAATCTTGAAACTGTTAAAAGACTTATCCTAAAAAGACCCACTTTGAGAAATTAATAGACCATATTATATGCAACAACATATATTTCCTTGTATTTCATGGTCGTTATAATCTCTCTCACACTGAGACAGAAGGAAACTGTCAGTGGTAAGTGGTTTGGATATCTGTTTAAAAAGTTTTGAAATGGTGGACCGAAAGATGGCATGGAAAGCTGATTGCTGTTTATAAACATACGATTATTTATTGTTTTCCAGAAAGTTTCTAAAAGTTACATAGTTAATGAATAGCAATGCTAAATTATATTTTTTATATAAAAGCTATCAATCATAGGGTCTTGAAGAAGGCATTTACTATGTTACATAAAGTCCAATTTTAGTGGGGTTTTTTCAATAGTTAACATTTATATATACATATACATATTATAAGAATTCAACCCTTTTTAGCAAGATAAATAGCATTGTATCCAACAGTCTGTCATTGAAGGTTCTATATGCTTTAAAAAGTATTTGTCTTTTAATGCCCAATTAATTTAAATGCCAGTAAAGGGAAATGTACTGAAGGGGCAGTTATTCTTGTTATATAATTATAAATGATGTGCATATCTTTGAAGTCTTGGGAAGTGCTCAAGAGTTCACATTGTTGGCAGGAAGCTATTAACATTGGCTTTCCTAGAATTCTTAAACATCTTTATTTGCAGCAGAGGAAGGGCAATACTGATCATTAATTTCCTTTTCCTTTCATTATTTGGGATCTGTTCCCAGTTGCGAGTTAACCATGTTCTTATCTATAAACGGGTACTGATTCGTAGGCCTCTAGAAGTAATGCGTGTTAACACTACAGTGCCATTTACATTCAAAGGTGTTAAGAGGGAACTGCAGCTTCCCAACACACAACACAGAAACCCCTAATATACTTGCTGTTATATATGCTCAAATCCAGCTGAAAACAGTTCTTTTCTTTCTACATCATTTGAAATCCTGGCAGGGGAGGAGGTACTAAAATGTTGATGTTACAAATTGTAACAACTTCTTTACAGGTTACAGACAGCATACAGGAACTACATAACCCACAATACATTGCCCTGTGATGTTACTTGTCCTTATTGACATCATGTGTGCAGGGAATTGTGGGATTTGGAGTATGCAGGCTGAAGGCAGGCTAAGGACAGTTGAATACTATTGCATTTTTTTTTTTGAGTCTCAAAGAAGTTGGCCAGATCAGCAGGTAAAAAGGGGTGCAAACTTAGATAACTGTTTAAAACTATACTATTACATTAAGAGTACACGATGCGTATATCTACTTTTTCAGCTATTCTGCGAGAAGCGGATTGCTTGCCTACGTTCCTTCATGTGCCGGCATTAAAGACTACGGCAACTGCCCGAGTGTGAGTGGTGTGGAGGTCGGACTGGAAAACGTCCGCTTTTGCATTTTTCAGGCTATTTTATCTGTTCTCCTCTGTGTGCCTGCACTGGGGCAGTTTTGGTAGTTTTTAATGCAGCCACATGGAGGAGTGTAGGCAAGTGGATCCGCTTCTCCACTCTTCTGAGAGAAGCAGATATATGCACCATGTGCCCTCTCTAAAAATTGTGAAAAGGCTGCATATTTTTTTACTTGATGTATATTGCAAGGTTGCTTGAAATTGTGTTTACTTTTCAAAAAGCTCAAGTTGTGCTTAGATGGACTTCCCCTTTAATTTAGCTTTACACTTAAGGAATCGCATTCCTTTTTCAGATCTGCAGTTTAATATATTTAACCTAACCTGTATTTAGTCTGATGTGAATATTATTAATCAATTCAGTAAGATTGAAGACATTGAGCTACTACTATCAGTAATCATTTACTGATAACTGGTTCTACGGGTGTTTTAGCAAAGGCAGTTCTCTGTAGTGTCTATGGCAAGGTATTCTCTGAAGTTTAGTAGCCATGAAAAAGTAGCTGCTACTAGTAGCTTGGTGTGTCTTCATCCTAACACCTCAAAGGAGACATTTTATATAAAGTTCATATTCAGTTATAATATTCATCCTCCCTCAAAATGTAAAATGATGCAGAAAGAAAGATGTTTTGAAAACTGTCATTATATGAGAGCAGCAGAGACAGCCTCTCCAGTTAGAAGCCAGAGTGAAATGAAACATGGGAGTGTCGCTTTAGTCTCCCACAGGAAGTGGTCACAGCACTGACTGACAGGCTTTACTCAACAGTAGCAGGGAAAACCCCTCCCTCCTTCTGTGTCTCTCTGCTTGTGCTGCTGCCAGGGAGGGGGGGAGAGGAGCCTGCCTGTGACATTGCCAAGCCCCGCCCACCCTATGCATATTCACTACACTTTAAGTAGGTGAGGTTATGTCATTGAAGTCTATGGGGCCAGCGGCCCAGAGCCACATACTGAGTCAAAACCGGAAGCTGGCATAAGGTCTGGGTAGAGCACAGTTTTCAAGCAGTTATGGACATATTTGAACCCAAAGGTATTAAAATAAAAGCACTTCCTTTTATTTTATATTATTTTACATGGTTTAGTGCATTGTAAAAATTTACTATATATATCCCTTTTAAAGACTAGTGGGCACATTTCTTTGCCAATATATTTCAGCTGGAGGAGAATGCTGATACTTCTCAGATAAACTGTGACTCAGGCAGCAGTGCTACCAAAGTGCAGCCACACTTCCTATTTACTATGGCTTGTCTAACCCAACAAACTGACTTCTAAACAGTTTGCTGCTTCAATAGAGGAAGCTTTAGGCAGGTTTTTTTGCCCCGGCGGGATGGCAGCCACACTTCCTATTTACTATGGCTTGTCTAACCCAACAAACTGACTTCTAAACAGTTTGCTGCTTCAATAGAGGAAGCTTTAGGCAGGTTTTTTTGCCCCGGCGGGATGGCAGACGCGGCGAGGCGATTTCAGGAAATCGAGTCTTTTTTGGTGATTTGCACGAAATCGCGCCGCCGCGTCTGCCATCCCGCCGGCGACTTATATGTTCGCCGGTGGGATGGCAGGGGTAGGCAACTCGGGGAGATTAGTCGCCCGTGAACAGGGAGTTTTGCCGCGGGCGACTAATCTCCCCGTGTGCCAGAGCCCTTACCCACAGGTATCATTATGTTGCTTTTATAGCTCCACCCGTGCTTAGCCAATGAAATAACGTAAAACCTGGGTAATTACAAAGTTTTGACAATAGCCATTAATTACACTGATTAAACACTGAAATGATTTTAAAACCAGATGTTACTTAACCATCTGGTCTGATGTTCTATAGCTTAGTTGTTAAGTAATCCTTAACTATTGCAATCTGAGACCCTAAGCAAGTAAATTGGTGATTACTGTAATGTGCACCTTTCCATTTAATAGCTATAATCAATAGAAATATTCATATTTATAACAGAAAACATCTCTTTTGCTGTATGATGTAGATTAAAGCCAAATAAATCATACCGAAGGCTAATGCTTATAGCCTTTCTAGAACTAAAGGCTATTCATAATATAATGACAAATGAGGGAACCCTCTGTATTTTGGTTTACCAAAAGCTTTGTTGTTGGGGCATGGCAGTATTAAACTAACAGTGTTTTTATAGCATTTTCATTCAACATTTTCATTTGCAGATATGTGCAGACATTCAAAACCACTTAAGCCCAGAAATGAAAAGAGAAGAAACACGATTCAAATTGTTTTTTAACCATTGTCAGATTCTTAGGCCTTACAGTAGTAAGGTATGGGAATACATATCAAACTTGATCTGAATGAGATTTAGAAAAGTAGCTAGTTCCTTGTCTAGCAATACTTTAATAGGACTTGTTTCCAGTTTAGGGTAAAGTATGTAATCAAAAAGTGAAGTAGATTTCTTAACATTAACTGAAAGATTTTAGCACTCTCAGTAGTGATGAGAAATTGGACCTTGTTTTGCTTCGACAAAAAAACCTGCAGAATGGCAAAAATGTACAAAACACATTGACGTCAATTGACACCTTGAGTATGCAATGCAGTTTTGGGCTCCAGTCCTTAAAGGAGAAAATAATGTGCATGTGAGTATATCATCCTCATATTGAATGTGTTGTTTTGATTCAACACATTTTAAATCAGGACTGTTTTATACACTATATAAATGTAACTTTCTCAGAAGACATGTGCAGACAGGTTACAGATTTCTTTGGTACAGTGAGATGACTAATTCAGCCTTTGCTGTAGACTGCGGTCAATAGATTCTTAAGATTGGGTTTTTTTGTATGCTGTGTTGGGTTGGTTTGAGAAATTTTTCTGTATGTGTCATCTGTACTAAGTAATGGGTGTAAATCATGTATTTATTTACATTATTGGTGATGGCATAGTGCTATGTGATGACAAGGGTAACCTGATCAGTCTGCAGCTTACCTTGTAATACAGCAGGCTTTAGCATGGCATATCTCTTCCTACTCTATTTTTACTTGTAGGGTGTCCTTCTGGTATGAAGGTTTTGCAGTGAGAGGCCAGGTGTCTGTCTGTCAACGCCTCATCAGAGGTGATGCAGTGTTGCTGAATGGTATGAAAGCAATGCCTTATACTGAAAGATAAATAGTTGTGCTTTAAAGATTAACTCTATAGGGTGGAATTTTATGTTGAATTCATCTTCTGTTTTAGAAATTATTCTCTGCAAGAGTTCTTATATTATCCAGTGCCATGTTATACAAAATTGTTGTGGAGCACATATGTCAAACTCAGAGCCCACCTGGCTGTTTATGTGGCCTGTGTGCAGCATGGTTAATTTCCTGACTGCACCGATCCAGTCCCCATGGCGCTGAGAGTGCCTGACCAAACAGCCACTTTTGTTCTGCCCTGCAGGGTGCGTGGTGCAGAATGACAAAAAGAACCATGCACTCCACTTGGAGTGCCTGGAGCGGTGCAGTCTGCCAATTGGTCATGCTGCTCAGTTGGGCACAGTCACAGTGCCACTGGCTGGAGTGCTGCAGTCTGGCAATTGGTCTGCACGGTGACACACGGTCACAGCATAGTCGGGCAATTGGTCAGTCAGCTGCACAGTCAACACGGGCCACATAATAAGCCTCTGCCGTGGCCTAGGCTGGCCAGTCTCTTATCCAGTCCTTTCCCACAGCTCCCACAGGCTCCCATCTGGTCCTGGCTTGTCCTTGTGCCTCTAGCCGTGGCACCCAGCACTAGGCACAACTGTGCCAAAGTCCCTGCACCTGCTGGCAGTAGCAACCTCACAAATTTGGAGTCTCCCACAGTAGCAATGTCTCCAGACTCAGGGATACAGGCCTCCAACTCAACAAGGTCAGTGGCCCCATTCTGCTCACACTAACTAAGACTAAGGGGCAGATTTACTAATCCACGAATACGAATCATGAATGGGAAAAATTCGGATTGGAAACGAAAATTTCTGAAGATCGCAAATATCCCGAAAATGCTTACGAAAAAATCGTATTACTCGCGATAATATTGTATTGGCGATCCGAAAGTCACAAAATTTTCATACTGACCGTTGTAAACAGCGGCAGAGCCTTTCCGAATTTTTTGCGTGGCCACGAAAAAAAACGGTAACAATACGCTCGGAGCGTTCGTATGAACGCTCTGAGCATTCGGGTCTTAGTGAATCTCCCCCTAAGTATCAATAAAAAATTTGGGCCGCGATTTAGCCTGTGCTTTAGATTTCAGCCCCCTTATGTGATTGAGTTTGACACCCCTAGAGAATTTGCATTCATAATGTTAAAAGTTGAGCCCAGTGCTGGCGGAAAGGAAATCCGAACCAAATTTGCACTGCCTTTTATAATGTTTGTGTGGGATTCTTCTTCTTCATTGATAACATATTCTAGTAATAAAGTAGTAATAAATGCTCCTGCAAGATCTTAAGCAGCAAATTAAATTATATTTGGAAATTCATATTTGCATGTTCTCAGATTTCAGTGTCTGTCCAAGGTTACAATCGATATCAACGACAGGGAGAATTTGGGCAGCTATTTATATCAAGCAACTGACAACTATAGAAACCATATGCAACATAATTTTCAAGCTTGCAACAGTAAAAAAAAAACTGCAGTCTTATTTATACAACCCCCCTGGTGTTTATGTAAGCATATCCACTGCTTCTGTTAGTTGCCCAAGAAAGGCTGAATATTGTTCATTTTTGCCACACTTATGGAAATTAAGCACATTCAAATGTATGTTGGTAGATAACCACATTCCTGTACCAGTATTGGTCTTTGATTATGACAGAAAACCATGCTAAACCAAATTGATTCATCTGTGCAGTCAAATCAAGTCAGGTTTATTGTCATCTCAGCTATTTACAAGTACACACATTGGGACAAAATCATAACATTTTAGGACATATTAAAATCAGCTATACAATCACTGCAACAAACAATTTACAAGACAGACACCATTCAGTGCAATTGAAGAGCAGTGTTCAAAGTAGTGTACAAAGCAGCAATGTTATCTAAATTACAGTGAGTCATCCAGTTTGATTAGAGAGGCCTGTTTATAAAACTACTGCATTTACCTGAATATGACCAGTCCATCATATCTCAGTGTCAGAACATCAGGGAAATTACTGCTTTTAAAGGGACAGTATGCATCTAAAAATACCTTTGCTAAAAATGTTCAAATAAATAGGACTTGTTATTACTTCATAAATTATATATATGTATATATATATATATATATATGTATGTATGTGTGTGTGTGTGTGTGTGTGTGTGTGTGTGTGTATATATATATATATATATATATATATATATATATATATATATATATATATATATATAATTTTCACTGACCTTAACCCTACTATCTACCGTTAAACAAGCAAATCTCTCCTTTCTCTAAGCAGCAGCCCATAAAGTGATGGCACATGGGGAGTTTTGTTGCCCATGATTAAATCTGGGCTACCGCAGACAACAAACCACCCTGAATGCTTACCCTCTGATGATAAAATACATCGCTGGTGGCAAAGCATATGCTGTGCTTAATTTTCTAAAGTCACCTTGTATGTTTTGCCACTGGCAATTCACAGGGAAATTTGTCATCTGCAGAAGCCCAGATTTTACCCGGGTGATAAATCTTCCTGTGTATCGTCACTCTAAACAGCTCATTATCTGGGGCTTCTCAGTGGACTGGATCAGCTCCTTTTAAAGTAAAACTGGCTTCACGTTCTGTTGAAGGCATAGTAATCTGTCTGTGTTTGTTAATGACACAAAACTAGTCAGGTGGATGAATTCCATCCAGGATGTGGCTTTATTGCAGCGAGATCTGAGCAAACTGGTAGGTAGGGCACGTGCGATTCAGTGTTGATAAATGCAAGGTTAAGCATTTGGAATACAAAAAATATAGCCCTTAATGGTATTTAGTTTAGACAAATCCTTGAGAATGACCAAGGGATAATTGTGGAGGATAAACTTAGCTGTAGCAAGCAATGCAAGTCAGCAGCAGAAAGGAGCAGCAAGATATTGTTCTGTATAAGTGGGGGTATCATTCTCTCTTTTTACAAACAAAAGGAATTCTGGGAATGAATTCCAAACTCTTAAAAAAAATCCCATTTACATGGGTTTATCCTATAGGCTACAGCTCACCCACTGGGTTTGAAGCTGAAACCAGGACAATAGCTGATCAGATTCCCAACTACAGACCGGTTTTGCCTTTTTGAGGCTCATCAGTGTAGTGCAGGGTTTTCTGATCAGCTTAGGTAGAGTCACCATGTGGTTCTACAAACAAATAAATAAGGTTGAGGAGACTGCCTCATACAGACAAAAGCAAACAAAAGGAATTCTGGGAATGAATTCCAAACTCTTAAAAAAAATCCAATTTACATGGGTTTATCTTATAGGCTACAGCTCACCCACTGGGTTTGAAGCTGAAAACACTTTTAAGGCTCCATTTATAATATGCAGTTCAGCTTTGGTCTCCAATTCTTAAAGAGATACTGACACCAGAAATGAAACATTTTTTATATCTACAATAATAATGACTTTCCATGCTATTTATAATTTTGCCACAAAAGTATTTGCCCTATCTGATCCCCAATGTTCCTCTATGAGGGGGCTGCCATATTTGTGCAGCAGTAGGCCGTTAGCATTAGAAGCTAAAACTGACAGGCTGAGAAGGGACAGTCAGGTTGGCAAAACAGTCTGGTTTAGGGACTTCCAGTAACAATTACTTACAAAAGCAGCCATATTAGCGAAAAGTGATCAACATGACCTATAGGTAACTTTTTTTTAAAAAGTAGTTTTTTATGTCAGTATCACTTTAAGAAACCAAAATTGTTAAGGTTGTTAAAATTGCTCAGATTTGTGCAGTCTAGTGATGCGCGAGGTCGAGGAAAAACTCGATCCGCCCCACATTGATGTCACAAAAGGGGTGGGCGTGTTGGGCGCGCATCTATAACTTGACAAGCTGGAAGAGGAAGCCGACAGTGTTAGGTTCACGGGTGGGGAGGGTGGGTGGAAAAGCTAAACCGGAACACACCCAACCCACGGTATCGGGCCGGTCTGCACATCACTAGTTAAGTTGTGAAGATGCATTGTTTTAAAAGTAATCAGTAATAATCTCTCTTTAACGTAGAACATCTTCTTAGGAAGCAGAATTATAACCGACTGAACCTGAGCAAATCATCTGAGTGTGGAATACATTAACATCTGGGTTTGAAGGTTAAATCCCTTTTGTCACATTTGCAGCTGTAGGGGCCACCTATAGACATGAATCTTTGGTGGAACAGCTTTTCCGTGCTTTCCCTTCAATCAACAACTGAGACTAAACAGAGTCAGTCACTTACACTGAGACTTTCTTATAATCAGTTGCAGGTATCAGTGATGTGACTATTGAATACAGCTTTTGAAAACACTCCTTATTAGAGAAGGCTAAGGTAGTAGGTTGGAGTCCCCATATGATGAACAGGGAGCTGCCTGCTCTAAGGACATGGGGGGTTGAAAGATTACACAGACATGCTTGTAGGCAATTTGCTAAACACTATAGTAATTATTCAGATATCTTCTTCTATCTTTCATATGTCTCTTTTCACATATTAAACACCTCTACTTGCAGTTTGCATGAAGCTAATACGAATACGAAGAACCCCTCCATAAAAAAAGTAATGTTTATACATTCTTGATTCGCTTAAATTGCAGTGAAGTTGCTTGTTTGCATAATCTCTCAAATGACTGATCTTATTCAAAACCAGTTTATTTGATTTTGTATAAATAGACTTAAAACTGTAATTTTACAATTTATGGAATAATAACTCCAAAGGCATTTATATTTTTTCCTGCATTACCTCTGTGAAACTTAAAAACAAATAGTATGTATGTATATCCCCCTCTCTTGAAAGTAAATAGTGCTGGTGATATTTTTGTACAGTTTCCTCTGTACCACCCACAATATATGTCAGTAACTGAGCATGGTTTTTACTAGTATCTAACTCTGAAATCACAAAATGTTATGATAGTCCCTGAAATTGGTTATAAAACATTTTAGGGGTTATGTTATGAAATGAACTACGTTTGCCCAGGAGCAGTAACCAATGGCATCCAATTTTCTGGTCACTTGTTTGAAAGTAAACATTTAATTGGTTGATATGGGTTTCTGCTTCTGGGCAAACTTAGTGCCTTTTGTTACATTTGGGGGCCATTGTCCTGGCTGATGCTATCACTTTTATAATTATTAGTTATATTCCAAAAATCACTGAATATTTTCAAACATAATATTTATTGATGTGTGTGTGCTAGGGATGCACCGAATCCAGGATTCGGTTCGGATTCAGCCAAGATTCTGACTTTTTCATCAGGATTCGGATTTGCCCTAATTCACACTTCTGGCTTTACCGAATCCTAAATATCATGTGACTTTTTCTCATGTAGACACGTAAGTTAAAAATGTTATGTATCCTAATAAGCATATGCTAATTAGGCTTCATATTTTATTCTTTTACAAAGGAATCTGGGTTCGGCCGAATTGAAAAAAGTGAATTCGGTGCATGCCTAATATGTGCAATTTGCCATTGATTTTGTGGGTCAGATTTTATCTGATCTTGTCATGCAACAGCACAAGATTTTTCTCCTATGACTCTGCAGTATATAATAACTGTCTTTATAGCGCAGTAGTGAATCAGCGCTAAATACCTTAAGAATCTAGTAAAAGGAGAACTTTGAATTCTGTCATTGCTACTCTTCATGTGGTTTTTCAAAGGCAGTTACAGCTTGTTTTCCCTTCACACAACTGTTATTTATTTTTGCATGTTAGTGATTCAGATGTGCCCTTAAGAGTGTTTTTGATGAATATTGATAACAAAGGCTTAAGGCTCAAGTTGCCTGTCTGTGTAAAATACCTTTCAGATGTTTTACTCATCACTGAGCCATAAATGGTTCCATGGTGACCGTTTAACTAAAATTATAGCTTAATGCCACAAACAGACGTGCATGTCTGACATATAGCTGGAACAAAAATAAGATATTTGATAGATGGTTTCAGCTTAGAACTGAAATCCTATGGATAAATTTTCAGTAACCTCTTACCGTGAAAAAATGTGCTTCTTCAGTACAATATATGTGCTTTAACATACTTTTTTTTCTAAATTACCATAGAAGCCCACTGCCTCAAAAGGCAATAACCTCAATAATATGGAAAAAGCTTTACTACCTTCCAAATAAAGGACCTATGGAAAATGTATTTTCTTCAAGTCCTGTGTGGTGTGGTTTTGCGGAGTTTGTTTATTTTTATGATGTTTCATTACCATTATAGGCATTATTACCGTTTTATATAAACTTGACCAGAGTTCACGCAGCTTTACACAGATTGTTCACACCAGTCCTTGCCCCAGAGGTGCTTACTGTATAAAATCCCTATCCCATTCATGCACTATGGACAGTCTGTCAGCCTTTTATTCTACTTGTATGTATTTTGAAATGTGGAAGGAATCTGTCAGAGAATACTCAAGCAAGTGCAGGAAGAACAGTGCAGGCTATTTAATGTAGTAGCTCCTGCTCATATGTATTAGTGCTAGTACCGAAAGGAAGGGAGGAAATTTATCTTGTGTGCAATGCATATGCCAGCCCCAAGAGCTTTCTATGTAGGTTCTACACTTGTGGCTTGAGCTGGTGGACCTGAAGGATGAAGAAAAGTACAGGGTATTAAAAAAATCATGTGAAAGACCCAGCACACGAAAAGCCTAATAAAGATACTGTTCCTGAACCCTGAATGAGTTACATTTCTAAAGCCTGGACCTGCAACCTGAACCTACAATTTTACCAATTACCTGAGCTATTTTCTTGCTTCCTGGGCTCGACCCACATGTGTTTAAGGCAGCCAATGCACTGAAAGTTAGCAGCATGTGTCATGGACACAGCCCAAACTGACGTAACACCACATAAAGAGGGACAAAAAGAAATGCTACGTATAATGTTTTGACCATGCCCATTTTTGTGACCACATCCCCTAAATACCACTCCCATTTTACAAAATTTGGCAGGTTATGTAAGGTTTGAACACATTTCTGGGGCTTTTGGAGTCTTGTTTTATGTATTATTACAATTTTGCTAATGAAGTTGAAATTGCCCTATAAGATGCAAGTCTCAGTTCCTCCGGGAGCCCTTAATCCTATTGGTTACAGTTGTATCTAAGTGCAGGTGTTGAATATTCTGGGCTCTCTGCCAAAAGCTTACTTATCTAATTAAGTTTTTGGCATTCAGTGCTGGAGGTCCAAGGGAAGTGAGGGACTTTTCAATAAGGATCCAGGTCTTTGAGCTGAGCTGTTAAAATTGGGACTGTCCTGCGAAAATTCGAACAATTGGGAGGTATAAACAGAGCAGACAAGATAACTCCACCACTTCTGTGTCCCAAACTCAATCCAAACCAGCTTGACATGGTCCGACCGAAAAACAACCTACAATATGGTATTGGAGCCCATTTATGACTGCAACCCAATGCCTGCATGGTCCCTTATGTATATTTTCCCCTAACATTAATGTCATGGAGCTGCCAGTAAAAGGTATTAGATATGTTGGAAGGTTTTTAATTTTATATCACAGAAATACTGTTCTAATGTATTTAAACCTTAGCTGTGAAACAGTACTAAATGATCAGCATTTTAGAAATTAACTACACTAAAGCATTTCTTAGGCATTCTTTTTTCCCTCCTTCTTGTACATATAATGGTGGTTATTGTTTATAAATTAAGACTGAAAATCTTCCCCAGTCCAGAGAGAAACTTAAAGTGAACTATTATGAGATAATGCACCTTGAGGCAAGGGTGTAACAGAATGCCAAATAGACATGTTTTCTGTTTATTATTTTTGTTGCCTAGCATTTTAGCTATGTGTCGTCTGCACAGCTGTTCTTTTGTGTATATGTGTTCAGCACTATCAGTGTTGTTCCACGCAAGCACCCTCTTTTATTTTTTTTTTAAGGAGATAATTGTGGCAATTACAAATAGTGGTAAAATAAAATATATATCTGTATATATCTGATTTCAGTTGTTACCTAGTTTAGGTTCTAAGGTTCTTGCCAAAAAAATAACATGAAGAGCTGCATACTGTTCAGACTGGGTAGCTGCCAGTGGATCAGTGTCATGTAATAATGTAGTTGCAGTTAATATAAATTGAAATATAAAATACGGGTACTGCAGGTTGATATTTCCTTGCTCTCTAGAAGTGATCATGTCACACACAGGCATTTTGTTGCTGAAGTATTATGAGAGAAAACTGCAGCAATAAATAATAAAAATGTTTTTAATGTAATAGCATAGATAAGGCTAATTTCCAATCCCTGGGGGAAAGGCCTATGCATCACTTCAGTTTTCCTGAAGTTGTTTGAAGTTTCCTCTTGCAGGCAACTTCATGCGATTACGGAAAACCGCATCGTGCTTAGGCCTTTTCACCAGTGATTCCCTTCGTTGTTTTTGAAAAATCGCTTTGGAGACATAAGTTTCCCGCAGTAGCAGAGATTTAGGCTGATGTCCCATGGTGCAGTTGCCAGTGGAAAGGCATTTTGGAGAGGTTAGTCACCCGTGATAGCAGAGATCTATCAGGGGCGACTAACTGCTTTGAAATGCCTTTCCACGGGCAATAATAGGAAAGTCCTTCACATTGATTTGGTTTTCCAAAGTTGTGCGAAGTTGCCTGCAGGAGGAATCTTTGTGCAACTTTGGAATACTGAAAAAATGCGATGGCCTTTCCACTAACGACACAAAAGCAGAGATCTATTGCGGGCGACTGAACCACCCTGTTGGACATCAGCCTTAACTGTGGGGGACTAATCTCCCTGCGGGCCATTGCCCTAAAATTTGAAAGAAAAAAACTTTGACATATGGGTACCAACCACATGCCGATCTGAGTAGTCACACACACCTCATGCATGTCCTTTGCATATTTTCTTATGTCAGTGCTGTCCAAGATATTCTATGCCATGTTTAATGTGTTTTGAGGCCAAATTATTTTAAACAATGATGTCTTACATAAAGGACTTAGGTGTGCAGGGGTGTGGCATAAAAAACTCTTGAAAAGCCATTCCCAGCCCCTGAGCCAGAGGTTTCACAGGCCAATTCTATGCTACACAGAGGCAAACTGTGCTAGCCCTGTGAAATCTGTGCAATCATGTTCTGTGAAATACACTAGACTTTCTTAATTAAAGAGAAAGTTAATGGAAAATTAATTAATTAAATGTGATGTGGTGTTTCTTTACATCTTTGTGTAGCAAAACATAATTTGACATTTAGAAAAATCCAGTTTTTAGTATGAGAGGTTGCTCAGAGAATTGCATTATGGTCATAAAACCTTAATAAGGACAAGATTTGGCTCTGACATAATTTAGGAACTTGGAATGTCCTTTGAAATTGCAAACAGCTGGAAACTTCTAGGGTAGTATATTCTGTTTCTCCATACAAATGAACCTATTCTCATTCAGATCCAACATACATTCTTGGGCTAGCTTGCCAAAGAGCACATTCTGGACTCCTGCCTATTATAGCACAGAATAAATGTTTTCTGGTATTTATGAATACAACCATACAAATGACTGATTTCTCTTTAATCCACCTTACATTCCCACTGTTTATAAAACTGCATCACATCGTATGGGATTGCAGCTTTATTTTGTATTATTTTTTAATGCAATTAAATTATACAATGTGATAATGAATCAATTTGCTTTTAAATCCTTGCTGCTGCAATACAGGTACAGGTATGGGACCAGAATGCTCGGGACCTGGGGTTTTCCAGATAAGGGATCTTTCCGTAATGTGGATTCATAACTTAAGTCTACTAAAAATAAGTAAAATATTGAATGAACCCAATAGGCTTGTTTTGCCTCCAATAAGGATTAATTATATCTTAGTTAGGATCAAGTACAAGGTACTGTTTTATTATTACAGAGAAAGAAAGAAATCATTTTTAAAAATTAGAATTATTTGCTTATAATGGAGTCTATGGGAGGTGGCCTTTCGTAATTCAGAACTTTCTGGATAACGGGTTTCTGGATAAGGGATCCCATACCTGTACCAGAAACACTGTTTTTGTAATGCTTTCCAGTACTTGCTTATTTTGCTTCAAATGAAAGAAGAAAAGCATTGTGCATATTATAATCTACAGATCAGCTTTTACACAGTAACTGTAGTAGTAGGGGGTCATTGTGACTACAAATCCAGTGTACCTGGAGTTTAACCTTTAGCAGTGATGACAAGCGGGCAGACATAGACTATATAAGTATATATAACAGTAAGCTCACTACTTCTGATGAGAAAACCATTATTACTTGAAAGGTAACAGGCTGAAAATCCAGGACAGTATAAAGTACAGCTGGAACTATCAACCATAACAGACTGCTTAATTACCTTTGCCATGATGTTTCTATTTAAAGGAAAGGTAAAAATTAAGTACATGTTATCTGAAAGGTCTATGTAAATACAGCCCCACAACACTTACAGAACTACTGCTCTGAGCCCTCAGTGCAAAGAAATACCACATTTCTTTTCTTTTATTCTGTATACATGGTCTCCTGTGCCACACTTCCTGCTCTCATAAAAATCCTTCAGGGCATTACACAAGTCTGGTCAGTTGCTCCTCTTTCCCCCAACCCTGTTGCCAAAATGATTTTTCTTCTTCTTTAAGAACTTTCTGATATACTGTAGAATTCAGTTACATTGGGATAGCCAATGTCATAAAATGTTACAAGCCTGTTTTTGGAGATCCTGCAGGCTTGTTCTGTGAAGATTGCCACCTCAAGCAGCACTAGTAGGCACAGGTGCCTGGACTAAATTGCTCTTGTACTTCCTTTTAAATAATCTCTATTTATATAGCAACTTCTTCATATATTAACGTTCTTATTAATATTTTTCACAGGCATCCTTATGATTTATATTGTTTCCAGTTTACCCAGGCATTTTTTTATGCATATTCTGTCCTCTTCTTATTTTTCTCCATTTGTGCCAATGAATTTTTTTCCTATGCTTTTGTTCTTATGTCATCAAATCATTCATTCAGCTTCACTCCCTCTTTGCCATCTCTTTCATTGTCTCTCCTTACTGGCAGACTTTTAGCTAGGAAAGAGAATTTGTTTGCTCAGACTAAAATGTTTAAGTCAAAACCCCTTGCTCTGCAGATTGCTCCTGGCACTTTTCTCCCTCCTCTATCTGAATGAATTGTCCCCTCCAACAAACATCACATTGTGCATCCTGCCATCTGCTGTGTTCCTGACCTGTTGGAGAAGCACGAGAGATGCAATCTAAGGAGCACTTGAAGCTTAACCTAGACAAAGGGGACACACAGAACTTTACCTAAATATGACATTTAAAAATTAGACATTTTTGCAATGATCAGGTGCAAAGAGAGACCATGTGGCTAGGCTAGACACTTTAGGCCAGACCAGCCCAGTGGCTGCAGGTCTGGCAGGAGGCCCCAATTGATGTAAAATGTTCATTTTTTAGTTTTTGTGTTTGTAATTACAGTACTTATTTCTCTCCATGGATTGGGGGTATGGTGGGCTCTCAAATGGATGTCGCTGTATGAGTTTAGAAAGCTAGTCCAAAGATCATATTTAAAAGTGGGTTGTTATGTGACTGAGCTGCAGCAAATGATCCTATTGACATTTTCCTTTGAGTTTAATTGCAGTTGGATGCCTTAGGCCAATATGTCACTATTCAGTAATAGGGACATGTTAAATTATACTCATCTCTATGTGGACGTTTCCAGCAACATGCAGCAATGGCAATAATAAATAAAAATTTGCAGTCTGGCAAACGTTAACAGATTAACTGAAACCAGCTCAGGCAGCTTAATGTGAACATGCTGTTATACTGTGCAATTAAACAGCATTGCAAATTTGTTAAAGAGAAATGAAAGCCTTAAAAGCATATTAGGGCTGTTTGTTTAATGTATGTATGTACTGCTATGTCTACTCCCCCCCCATGGAATAAAAGCGCTAAGTTTGTCCAGGTGCAGTAACCCATAGCAACCAATCACCTATTTAAAAGCAAACATTGTATTGCTTGCTGTGGGTTACTGCATCTGGGCAAACTTAGTGCCGTTTCTCCCATGGGGGGAGTAATATTTAGTATTACATATCCGAATCCTAAAAATCATGTGACTTTTTGTCATGTAAACACGGAAACATTTGTCATCGCTTGCAAAGTGCATGGTTCTCTTTAAAGGACAACTAAACCCGACATAGGCGCTCTCCATCTTAGATTCTGTTAAAACTGTCCAGGACAGTGCACATGCTCAGTGTGCTTTGGGCAGCTGTTGAGAAGCAAACCTGAGCACAGACCCCATAAATATAGATATGAAGGCATTGGAGAAACTTCAAGACTGGGAGAGAACATCTGAAGTGGTTGATGTCTAGAAAACCCATAACTCATTTGAAAAATGTTTTAAAAGCATAGGCTGTTCAAATGAGACTACTTCGGTGAACATTCCACAAACTGCCAAGGACTTGACATGCCATGATGCAACAAAATCCTTAGTACCACTCATTAGGGTCAGTTAACCAAACTGCATGTTTGCACATTAGGGCTAAACTCCACAGGAGATTTTATAGGATGGTGTCAGTCTCATGGGGTAAAATATAATGGAACTGACAAAAATCTGATTTGTAAACCACATAAATGGATTGTCATTTGACGTGACATGACTATCACAAGGGAACGCTGCATGCTGCGTCTTCGTCCGATGAGATAAAATCTGATGGTGTCTGACAGACTTTTTTTTTCTTATTTCACTGCACTCCATCCAACTTTATCTGATCCGATATTACAGTACAGCTATGGAGATTAGGTTTTGTAAGATCCTGCAAAATCTCATGCTTTTGCATGACGAAATCAGATAAAACCTGACCCACAAAATGTGTTGAAAATCTCCCTTGGAGTTTAGCCCTTAAGGCTAATGCCAGACAAGGCATAGGGCGGATATTTTCGGCAAGCGTAAAAGCGCTTGCTGAAAATTTCCGCCTTACGCTTCGTGTGGCATTAGCTTTAAGGTTAGAAATAGATGAAAGGTTAAATGTATCTGGGAAGAAAAGGTTTGGAGTTAAGAAACTAGGTGTTAATTAGATATAATTAGGGACTGTTATTTAATGGCATTGTTGTGGGAAAGTATATAAACTGCATTCCCTGGATGATGATGGTGATTATGATTATTATACTATAGAACTGCCAGCATATTCCACAGCTCTTTAGTGTGTTTTTTTCCAAGTTAAAAATAATCCAATACATTTTAAATTATGGTTTTAATTGCATTATACAGAAATGCATAAAAGCTCTCACTCTCTTAGGCAGCTCTGTTTATTGTTCCCTATGTATGTGCAGGGGAGTGTCTCTCCTTCACACCAGGTTTATTGCTGAGAATTTTCACAAGGCACCAACCTCATTGCTGTGCTTGGGGCTAAAGATAAAAATAATTTGTGGTGATTTTAAGTGCTGATTAGATTCCTTCAGACCGATTTGGCAGGTTATCTGCCCATGTATGGGCACCCGCGTGGCCTACCTGACTGACATCTGGCCTAAAATTAGCCAGATCTGGTTGGCCAGGTTTGATTTTGTTGGATTGGATCACATCGGCTTGTTGATGAGGTCCTCGGTCCGATGGCGTCTATGCCCGCCGTTTTAATTAGCACAATATTGTATATCAGGAGAAGCTTTGGCTCGTGTGGCGAGGTTGCAACGTGTATAGCCACCTTTACTCCGCTCCTCAGTGAACAGATATCTTGAAAAGATGTCTTCCACTTTTATCTGCCCTGAAGAAACATTGTAGGCAGCTAGATTTGGTGTTGGGCTGCCTCACCCAGAATGAAAATTCTGTGATTTTTGAAGTGTACTTTTAAAAAGATGGCACTCATTACCCACTCTAGATAATATCTCTTGTTTATGTGATCATGAAAAAACTGGAGAGACTGAGAGACTTCAAGCTGCCTTTGTACTGAAAAATGTTTCACAAGTGTCATATAACATATAAAGTAGTTTACATGTGTTTCCATTAATACACCATTTCTGTACAAACTTAAAATTTGATATTTATCATTATAAGATTTGTTTGCAAGCAGATAATACTGAAAAAGGGGAGAAGGGGGGTCCCAGGGATAGACATTTTGTTATAACACATATTTGTAATAGTCAGTCATTTAATTTTATAAAAAAATTATAATAATACAGACTATATATTAGTGGTATTGTGGAATCAATTCAGCTTTCTGTGTACTGAATTTGACAATGATGGCATTACTTTATAGTGAGTTTAGAGGTAGTATATAACATAGATCTGAATGAATATCCTGCTGTGACATGCTGCTGTGCAGCTCAAATTACATTAGAAAGCTGTAGAAATCATGATTCTCCTAATCCTTAATTTAAGTAATATATAGCAGTTTCTATTTCTCTTCTCTCTCTATCTTTATTATAAAAGAGAAAAGAATATGGGCAGTGCATAAATAATCTCCCTGTGCAGTACTTAATTCTGTAGTATTTGAGAATTTGCCAGCCCTGCTCTGGAGTTAGCTAACTAAAGCACTCTTTTTTTTTTTTTTTTTTTTTAATTCATTTTTGCCCTGCACACACCATTTAGAACAAGTATGCTAGTGTGTTAGCATATACAGAAGCATTTTTGTTTCTCTGCCCAAGGGTTTTATGATCTCCGTGCTAAAGGGTTTTATATATGTAAAATGGAAATACTTTACTTTGCATTGTGCCACCTGTGTTTTGGTAAGGAAGTGTGAAATGAGCCATACAGAACAGTGTAGCTGTGTTTAAAATGTAACAAGATACCTTTAAACATAGCGTTTAATAAAAAATTCATACTGAAATCCACTCTCTGTGAAGTTTAAAATACTGTCAAACACAGCAATGATATATGGAGGCTGCACTGTAGGAAATGCTGTCCATACTGTCAGACATCCTACACAATCTACAGAATTAGCAGGAACGGACAATCTGCTAGTGCCCCTGTTAGGAGAAAACCGCACCAGCCCGGGGTAGCTGTAGCGAGCGCTTCCTTCTTCCGTGTTGCTTCTCCCGGCAAAATCCCTGGGCTGGCGCATGCACAGTAGAGTGAAAAGCCAACTTCTTTGTTAAAGACGGCTTTTCACTCTTCTGCGCAAGTGCGAAGCAGGAAGAAGGAAGTGCTTGCTGCGGGTACCCCGTGCTGGTGCGGTTTTCTCTGAACAAGGGCACCAGCCCGGGGTAAAAGGTAAGCGATTAAAGTCAATTGGGGGTGCCTAACATCCAAGCATTCTGGTTAAGAGATCGCACTCATGTATTGGAAAGTTGCTTAAAATGTCATTTTCTTTCATTATGCAGAATTTTCTTTTTGGGTTTCCAGTCACTTTAAACAAAAGTAGGCGTACAAAATTACAAAAAAAATCTACAATAGGGGCAATTCACTTAACTGACAAGGGGTCCTACTTACCATGGTAACCAGGTCTTTGTTTAATGGTAGGCTAGATCCTCAAGAAGAAGGCCTGTTCAGAAAAAAATAAAATTTTTAGCCTTAGACATAATCTATTTAACTAACATAATTTGCTCCAGTCCATCTCATTGTGCCATTTAATTTTTAGTTGCTATTGTTAACAGTACTGATGCAGTTTAGCAATTATCTTACTAAATTACCCTCTTTGTCCCTCCAGACTTAAGAGGGTGGAAAATTGCTTTAGGCAGGGCCTCTTTGACCGTTAAAATGGTTATGTTGTAAACCTCCAGTTGATTAAGCTAAGGGTCTACCATTTCAGGTTGATGCTTCAGTCAAGAGTAATACAGGTATAGTATCTATTATCCAAAATGCTTGTGGTCTGGGTTTTTTACATAATTTGGATCACCATACTTTTAGGGGTATATTTATCATGCTGTGTAAAAAGTGGAGTAAAACATCACCGGTGATGAATCAGATGCCTTGCTTTGATTTTCTAACTGTTGAAATCTAATTGCTGACTGGTTGCCCAGGGCAACATCACCGGTAACGCTTCACTCCACTTTTTACACAGCATGATAAATATACCCCTTAGTCTTAAAAATAATTTAAATATTAATCAAAAACAGTAGGATTGTTTTACCATCAATATGGATTTCTGCAAATTCATAGCTCCCAACTGTCCCGATTTTCACAGGACAGTCCGTTTTTGACAGCTCGACCGCAGTCCCTGATTCTTACTGAAAAGTCCATCATTTCCCTTTGATCTCCTGCACTAAGATGAAAAAGAAACACATTTAATCAAAAAGTAGCTTTTGGCCGAGAGCCCAGAAAGTTAAACAAGCTTCACCTGCATTTAGATACATTGTGTCTCACATTTAATCAAAAAGTAGCTTTTGGCAGAGAGCCCAGAAATCTTAATGAGCTTCACCTGCGCTTAGAAAGATTGTTTCTCACATTTAATTAAACAAGTGGGCTTTTGGCAGAGAGCCCAGAAAGTTAACAAGCCACACCTGCACTGAGATACAATTGTAACTAATAAGCTAATAAGGTCTCTTTGGGGAACTGAGACTTGCAGCTTAAAGGGCATTTTCAGCTTTTTTAGCAAAACTTTAATAACATATAAACCCTTAGAAATGGGTTCAAACTTTAAATAACTTTCCAAATTTAGTCAAATGCGAGTGGTACTTAGGGGTGTGGTCACAATAATGGGCATGGTCAAAACTTTTCACCGCACTTCTTGCGGCATTTCTTTTTGTCCCTTTTTCCATTTTCAAAATGTTGAGATCAAGTACAAGGTACAGTTTTAGTAGTACAGTAAATAATTAAAAACAGAATCAGAATTTTCTGCTTAAAACTGACTCATTAGGAGACAGACTTCCTGCTATTCTGAGCTTTTTAGATAATGGCAGGTCCCGGCCAAATACCCCTTTCTCCCCATTTACTAAAATATGATATGTATATGACTTGCATCTTGGACGGTTTGTACCTTGGACAGTAATTTTTTTTTTTTATATTTTTTGTTAAAGTGAGTTTTATGCATAGTCTGATGGTTTTTACTCAGGCACCAGAGATCCTTTACTGGGAAAAAGCACACCCTTGGTTCCCCATGTTTTTTTTTTTGTTTTGTTTGTTTTTTTTTAAGTAGTAATGGCAGATATTTATCTAGTTCTCACAGAAAATGGGTTCTTTTTTTGGGTAATTTTTCATGTTTAGATTAGTTATGCCAACAGATCACATTGCTCAGCTATTTCATGGTCAATACTTTTTTCCTATGTTATTTTCCTTTTTTCCCTTGAGAAACTTGAGATCTAAGTAACATTTATAATGCTGTCTACATTTTTTGAAAAATTGCATTCATTCTGTCAATAAAATTCCAGTCTGAATGCATTGTCTGCCGCGTATGCTTTCACACTGGTGATTTACGTTATTGCAGGTGGGAAATAATTTCAGGGAGAGTCACCTCACTGTAGTGAAGATTTATCACAGGCTTCTGATCTCAGTGTGTGCCATTACCCTAACAAACGGAGTGCAGGGCTGTATTTAGGTCTGGAGCCACCCTAGGGACTGGACCTAAATATGCCCCCAGGACGCAGAGGTGACCACATGAGCGGCTGCACGTGACCCCACTTCTGCCACAAGTGACGTCGCTTTCCCCCTTACATTGCCTCCTGAACTCCCCAGCTCCGCTGCCAGATTTTTATAGGTATGATCTGGCAGTGAGTGGGTGGGGGGGTGGTGGTTTATTTTTAGAATTTTACATATTATATAGGCACCAGAAGGCTGCCCCTTAAAGGTGCTGCTCTAGGCACATGCCCTCGGGTGTCTACGTATAAATATGGTCCTGATGGAGTGTCATTTGACCTGTTAATCAGCTCAGTGGTGATAGGCAGATTTAAGCCAAACCTACGTGAAAGGAAAAAAAAGGTATGAATATTGATATGGAAAAACTTTTAATTGACATTACGAATACACATAAATGTTTTGTTTAAAATGAAGTCATAGGCATCATTGTCTTTGTTGGTAACTGCTCTGGTGCCTCCAGACATCTTTTTTTCATGTAAAGGCCCTATGGCACACTCTGTTTCAATAATGTGGATATAATTCAACAACCCCTTGTGTGAGTTTTTCTTAATTAAATATAAATGAATATGCCAAAAGGCAGACATATCCTATTCGCTAGCTTGTGGTGAAGAGTATATTTTAAAATATTTAGAGGGCTTTGAAGATACATTTCCTTAGGGTGCTGAGAGTGCAATTTACAATGACTGATGAAAAATGAGTATGGCTTAAATTCTTTAAACATTCATTGTCTGGAAATGTTAATACTTTCACATTCATCATTGCTTTGATAGGTCAGTGTATTAATCTGCAATACAGTTTCTGAGAATTAATTCTAAGAGTTACGTGGACTCACCTGCTAAATTCAGTGAAGAAATCCAGTGGAGGTTTAACTTTGCTCTGCCCTTAGCATTGCTGTCTTGCAGTTATCTTGGCTGCAGTACTAGAGCTTTTATAAAATGTTATTGTGTAATGATTATGCACTGATGACTTGTTTTAAGGCCCCTGCTGTTTTAGTGGTTTAGCTGTCACAATTCTAATGTACTGTATGGAACTCAGTGTTATGTATGTGTGAAAGGAAGCTGTGTCTCCTGCCTTGTATGCCTGCTTTCTGTTTTTCAGTGTGGGTGTTCCAGCCATATTCTAAGCACATTTTAACTCCAATGATCTGACATTACACTAGTTATGGTCTTGAAAAGTCATCTTAAATATTTTGTAGATCTTTTACTGGTGGTTACAAAGTAGTTCTTATTCTCTTAGTCTCTTTCATATAGTATCTGATAACATTGTTGTGGTGTGATGGTTTATTACAGATA
Organism: Xenopus tropicalis; assembly: GCF_000004195.4. NCBI lineage: Eukaryota > Metazoa > Chordata > Amphibia > Anura > Pipidae > Xenopus > Xenopus tropicalis. The sequence goes on along the minus strand of NC_030677.2, from coordinate 76,478,948 downwards.
TGTGTAGAAAAACAAAAATCTAATAACCAAAAGTGCAAATATCCATATGCAACAGGAGGGCTATTTAGCAAGGGGTGGGATGATGGCCTGTTCCAGTGTCATGCAATTCAGATCTAAATGAAGGTTCTTATGGACTGCATTTTCTTTATTGCCTTTAACCTCTTTTACTGTCTTTCTGTCTACAATTGCTAGATTTTGCCTGCAGGTAAAGCCTTTTACCACACCAGTGCCTCCAATTAAGGTTCATTCTTTAGGGCTGAGTATCTACTATAATTTGCCAGTACAAGTAAGTAAAGGTAGACAGGTCTAACTTTCCAGATGTCAGCAGAACCCTATGTTGCTGAAGTCAGCCTAAGTGCAAGGCTACTAGCTAATAGCCTAGACTGATCAAGGTCTAGTGGCTGATGCGAGTCAAAAATAGCTTGAGGTGAGATAATAAAATGGATGGGCAAAACATACACCTATATGGTGTTAAAATTTAAGGTATGGCTTATTAAAAGGAGTTTCAGTGGATGGTCCAAGCAAAATTCATTATTGCAGAGGACAAGAATTTGTATATCATGCTTCATAAGTTTCTGTTTTTATCCATTGAGTATTGCTTTTTGATGGACTAATTAGTTTTATTTTATTTCACAGCTAAGTGATGGAGGGAAAGCTTCTCAGGCACACATTGGCATTGGTGATGTGGTTCTTACAATAGACGGTATAAGCACAGATGGGATGACTCACTTAGAGGCACAAAACAAGATTAAGGCATGCACTGGTTCACTAAATTTGACCCTACAAAGGTAAGTAACTATCCCCTTTCTTTAAAAGGGACTTTTCACTTTCACACAATAAAATAAAATGCTTTTCTTAGAAACTTTCCAATATATGGTCATTAAAGATTTTCATTTTTAATTGTAGTTGCTATTGAAAGTCAATAACAGTTTTATTGTTTATTTACTTTGCCTTACTGTTTTTGACATGGAGGAGAGACCTAACTTTGGTTTTAAGAGTCAGAACAGGATTCAAATTTTCCCAAATCCAAGAGCTCTATTCAGAGAACTGTATGTATTGAGAAAAAAATTGCAGTTTATTGGGTGGACATCCCCTTAAAAGATAAATAAAAATCTGGTTATTTTTTTCAGAAGCAGTCATAGCAGAAAAAGTTTAAGCATCTCTAATTAGGTGTTGAGTTGTTTGTATTACAACAATCCCAGTTATGACTTTTGCTTTTATTTGTAATCAAATGACTGTAGGTGGAAGCAATACCTGTGCTTAAAGGGAATTTTCATTTTTAAATAATGTTTCCATCCTTGGCTCTTTTTTACCTGATACTGATTTAGATTTTTCTGTGTGTTTTGTTTTATACCGAAACTTGGATGGATTTACTTTTCCAAGTGGTCTTTTCTTTGTATTGGATCTGCATGAACTATAGGTTTGTGTTAGTGGCTTTTGACTAGTGTTTGGGGAAAAAAATAATAGAGGAACCATATAGGAGAACAACCAAGTTCAGAGTGCAAAATATGATTGGCAATTTGAGATGTTAGACTATGCATGTGGGCTGTCTCTTCCTCAGGATGAGTGTGGCTTATGTGGAAAGTTTAGTACAGCATATAGACCAAATGCAACTAAAGCTAGCCATAGACATACCAATAAAATTTGTTTCACACATTTTCCGGTACGTTTATACTGGAAGGATGATCTTGGCCATTATCTGTGTACAATAGATATTGGTTGATTAGTTGACTGGGCAGGTTTAAACATTTTGTCTGCAGTGCATTTTGCTTCCTGCTATACAGATCATTCGGGCTGTTGGCACACAGGGTAATAAGTTATCAAACTAAGAGATCCTTGAAGTGCTATTAAAAGCAAAAGTGTAGTAAAAGTGCATACAGCTGTTGGAAACCAACTGAAGTTAATGGCTGTAGTAGGCACAACAAGTGTTCAGTATATTTCTTTTTTAATTAAAAACATACACAGTGTTCATGAAGGAAGTACTCATAAATAGGTGGGGTAAACCAGTTTCAAGAGGGCTGCTCTATTATAAACATCTAGAATTATACACAGAACTTGCGATCCTTTGTTTTACATGGTGGCTGGCGCTTTATTATGGTGGCCACATTTCTCGTCTTACTGGCCAGATTGTGCTGGGGGCACGCTGAATTGGCCAATGGAACATGGAAGCAGATTCTCATAAGGGTTAAGTACATGCTGGTTAATTTGTAATAACAGCCCCAGACTTGACTGATGTTTTATTGCTTGGGCCGTGAGATACCAGCCAGGTGGCAACCCTATAAACAGAGTCAGTTTAAACCAAAAGTCCCAAAATTCATTATATCAACATGTATCAAGGCGAGGGACAGTTTGACTGACCCCAGTTCCAGCTGTATGTGGTGCCACAACTAACTGGAAATTCTAATAGTCAGCCAGCTTTAATTTTAAGCAGACCAGTGATTTTGTTAAACATCATAGCAGAATCATTTTAATGCATATCACAAATGTTAAAGGCATATTTATCTTGATTATAAACATCTGTGTTCCTTTATTAGGCATATTGATGATTTTGTTGCTCATCACCAGTCATCTTAATCTTCTGTACCTGTGGGCTGTCACCATATGTTTAGTTTATAAAATGCAACATTTCTAGCCATATGTTTTAAGGCTTTAGTTCTCGTCTCCAAGTATTTCTCAGCGTGTGCCACAGCCCTAACTGTGTGGAATTGAATATGAGTATTAGATATAGTTTGTTCTTTCTGTCTAGGTTATGAAGACAACTTAAGGCCTGTGTCTGTATTCATTATAGCAGCTTTTGTTGTTTTCTGTCTAGAGAGCGCTGAAATAACTAATGAAAGCGCGGAGGGACTGTGGAGCCACCTGGGGCTCAATTCCCTCTGTGCCATAAGGGGTTAACTCCTCCTTTCAGGAGAGAACAGCCTCCTCTCTCACCCCTCCCCTTCATTGCCTGTCAGCTCCTGCGCGTCTCACCCCCACTTCCTGCATTCTTACGGAGCGGCATCTCCCCCCCCCCTCCCTGTTTAAGCACATTTATCTTGTGACCTGTAATTCTGTATTTTCTTTCAGCTATATGATATATGTTTCTTTTCAGGCACTGTTTATTCTGAATAAAAAAAAATAAAATAAATAAATATATATATATATAATATTTATATTTAGTTTGTCACAGCTAATGGCGGGTGATAGTTCTTGGCCATTTAATCTCTGGTGTTGTTTGATGGTTTCCACATGCCCACTGCGTTTGCAGTGGCCCGCATTAGTTTTAAAACAGCTATAAAGTTCATTTAAAGTTTGAAATACATGGCAAGGACTATTGTGATGTTTGGATTCGCTAATAAAGCTCTGGCCGAACTCCACCCACATAAAGGTGTCAGTATGTTTTATTGCGTCAGCTGGGTACATCAGGGTAAGGTTGAAAGGGAGGGAATAAGTCTCCACAGTCTACCAGGGCTCATCTTCACCTCCAGTAAAAGCATACCAATCCATAATGAAAATGAATGAGGGGGCAAAGGAACAAAAAAAGCCCCTTAGGCAACATATGTGCAAACAGAGACACTTAAATAGAATCAATAGAAAGCTATATAACATAAATACCATTACACCTTCATCTGGTAATATTTCCATTACACAGACAAAAGAAAAAATAAATAAGTTGGTGACTGGTGTACTTTTAAGGATGATTTTGGTCTTACTTTTTGTTTGAGCTTGTTGAAATAATGCTTCAGCAGTACCTCTGCAGTTGAAACCATCACAAGATTTGCAAGAAGAAATAAATGTGTGTGTTTTTTTTCTTTAATTATTTGCAGTTTTACAGGAATTATGATGGAAGAATGTTGTCATACATATGAGCAATATGTCCTGCTCTTTATTTAGCTTACCAGTTCTGCATGTTTCAGCACCTTGGATTTGGAAACTTCATCTAGAAATTGGATATTCATAGTGTACTGTACTAAGGATGGCATATGTGACGGCTTTGGTACAGTATGTACAGAGGGTGCAGAATGAAAATAAAACATTTTTTTGTGCTGAAAGGTCAATACTCACTTTTCGTAATTTAACTTATTTGTAAAGTGGTTAGGCCTATTGTACACCTGGTTTACATAGGTGACATATCACCTATACACACACACATCATATAAGATAATGGAGGACACATGACAATGCAGGGCTTTGCTGCAAATTAGTCCAAGGGATGGGTTACTGCTCCAGGGCACTTAGTTAGAAGCCTAACCCCAAAAAAACTTTTTAAAGTCCAAATTATTTTTTATACATGGCCCCGGAACTACCAAGCATACCATAGTGTAGCTTTAAAAGAAATACATATACCAAGCACAATACAAATACTGCCCATCTTAACTGATAAATATTTTCTACAGTGCCTTGGATTGCTTGGAACCAATGGTGCTAAGGGGGAGGTTTGACTTGGGTCTTGGAACCATTTAAATGTTATTTGCTCAGATGTTATGTTGTTCACTTGAAACATGTAGTGGAACACACTAATAAACACTAATTTGCAGCAAAGCCCTGCATTGTCAGGTGTTCTCCATTATCTTATATGATGTCTACATGTAATTAGTGCAACAACAGGAGCACAGAAGTGATAGCCTGCCTGAAGTAGGTAGCTGAACTGGAATACTGGATTTGGAAGAATTTTTCTACACACACACACACACTCCAGTGTGCATTTTCACACAGAAATCCTCTCCTTCAATGTAGTGAGTTTTGGATGCATTACTGTTACTGCACACATAGATGCAGTGGGAAGGGGCAGAACCAGTATTTTTTTTTTTTTTTAGGGAATAGCAAAAAAGAAAAGTTGTTCTTGAACACTAAATTTTAAACCATTAGGCAGGGGTGCAATGAGGTTGTGACCACAAAATACATAATGACAACATCAAGAAATCTTCTGCACTCACCCATTATCAATATGTATAGGACATTAAGCCATTCTGTGCATTTAGCTACCAAGAAATGCCCTCCCCTTTAAGCAAAACAGGGATTGTTTGTCCATATATTACAATATACTTCAAGCTGGCCATTACATCAAAGTCATCCCTTCTGGCCAGCCCTACACTTACTTGTGCGATTCATTAAGAATTCTACTGCTTTAATATACATTTAACAAAGAGACTGAGCTTTACCTGCAACTTACTTGCTTTCAAGGTTAAAACCCCCAAATGGTTGCCCTTTTATTGGCTCCACTGGGATCACCAGAGGGCAAAGAGATGAAAACACTTAGAGCAGAAAAATCATGAGTTGAAGTGGATATGTTAGTAAGAGAGCAGCTATTAAAGAAAAGCACAAGAGAATGGGAGATAATAGGGGAGTGTGGGAATTTAAATAAGGTTAGACATGTTAGCTGCTGTTCCAACTCTAGCATGAAGAGAGAATGAAGAAAGACGGATTCTGAGGGGGGTAGTCAAGACTAACTAGATTATTTTAGAAGTAGTACAAAATTTCTTAGAGATTAGCATTTAAAACGTGTTTGTCAGTATGAGGAAGCTTCTATTACATTTCCATGTAGTACAAAAAACATAGAATATAGGGGAATATTCTGTGTTTTTTGCACTACAAATGCCCTCCCCTTTAAGCAAAACAGGGATTGTCTGTCCATATATTTCGATATACTTCAAGCTGGCCATTATGTCAAAGTCATCCCTTCTGGAGAGTCTTACACTTACTTATGCGATTCATTAAGAATTCTACTGCTTTAATATACATTTAACAAAGAGACTGCGCTTTACCTGCAACTTACTTGCATTCAAAGTTATAACCTCCATATGGTCTCCATTTTATTGGCAACTGGGATCATCTGACTGTAGCTGGGAAGGGTGGGAGCTAAAACATGGAGCTGCCTACTGTTCCTGTATAAAGACAACAACAAGAATTCCTCTGCACTTGTCTATTATCATTTTAAGGAATGCCACAACGCACCCGAAGCCCTACCTCTCAATACCCCTAAAGTTCCAATAACATGCATATAAGAAATTTGTCATGTTTGCCCCCCAAAAATTCAACCTTTAGAATATGCAATGTAATAACTGTATAATGAAACATATGACATTTAAAGGTGCAAATTTGAGTTTTTAGTTCCTATTTATGCAAATTTATTTCTTTTCAGTTCACAACAAAATGCTCAATTGCAGTTATGGGAATATCTTTAACAGGACACTCATAAAACAAAAAGCAAGGTTAAGCAGAGTTTTTGTGTGTCTGGTAGTGGTTGTTTTTACTGGCACTTTCTCAGAAGCTGCTTGTCTACTAGCAAGTTTGCACTTACAAAATTATTTTTAGTATACCTCTTGGCAAATTGGTTAACCCCCTCAGTGTGGGCCTGGTCAGTTTGTGTCAAATTTCATAGAAAAGAAACAAACTGACATTGACTTCACCGTTAATTTTGTATTTGTTTTGTATTTGATGGACTTATTTAGAGCCAAATATATTGGATTAATTAATGAATTAATTTTCTTCTTGCTAGATCACTTTAATACCTTGATAATAATGCAGAACCTAACAAGCTAAAAATTAACCTGCTATAAAATGAGTCTAGTAATCCTCTCCAATCAAGCAGGAGAACCGTAAAAATTATATAAATATAAAACTAACAGGTCTCTTTCATTTTTCCTAATAGTTTTGGAGAGGGAGTTTATTCATATGCTTGCTCAACCAGTGTATAGTGTTGTGTTATGGAAATTTTAGATACCAGGTAAGGTTTATTTGACATGTTTGTGGGTTCTGAACTAAGCCAAGAATCAGAACTACAGAACAGAGACGGCACAGGATTTATATAGACTTTGTGACATAGTAGCATATGTCATAAGAAACATTTGAGCACAGGCCTAACCAGTTTACCAGTGTACGTGCATAAAAATATCCGTTTATATCACAAAAAACAAGGAGCTGCTTTTTTGCCAAATAGGTGGTTCTGTCTTCAAGGCCATAGTTGACATAACTGAGGTTAGCTTGAGAACAGAATCCATCCTAATCGGGGGGGGGCTGTGGATGAATCGTTATCGGTAGCAGCTAGCATGAACAGGCCTGTTTGAAAAGAGGGGAAGGGGCCATACCAGAAACTAGAGATGAATTGAATATATGAGTAAGAGCTGGAGTAAGGGCAGAGGTACACTGTTTTAGTAATGATGAGGGCATAGGATCAAGTGAGCATCTTGTAGACGGAGATGAAAGGAGAAGTTGAGAAACGTTAGACTCTGTTACAAGATCAAAAGAACTGAATAGGGAAAGAGTCGCTTTAGGAAGGTTGAGATTACTGGTATCCGAAGGTTGGGAGAATTGTTTCTGGATAGAATCTGCTTTTGTTTTAAAATAATTCAGCAGTCCTGAGGGGCGGGTCAGATGTGAGCGGTTTTTTTGGTGAGGGATGTAGAGGAGAGTTAAATACGGAAAAACAAGTGTTGTGGGTTGGATTAATTATTATTTATTATTATTTATAAGTGCGCTATAGAACTCTTTAGAAGAATATGGCTAGCCCCATGTGAAATTTCAAAATGAAATATAACAAAATCTGTTTGTGTTTAAAAAAAAAAAAAGATTTCAGTGCAGGATTCTGCTGAAGAAGCTCTATTAACTGCTGCGTTTGGGGAAAAAAAAAAAAAAAAAAAAACTTGTTTTCCCATTTTGGTAAAGACCAAATTTAGAAAGTGAATATCCTTATGGGTGGCTGTATTTGTCTACTGCTGGAGTTCAAAAGAGGAGGTTAGATGGAGAAATCAAGATGGCCAGTGCCAAGAGCGGTCTTCAGTGTGACAATTGAAATTCCCTAAGATAATTTCAGGGCTGTCAGAACATGGCAAAAAAAAAAAAGAGCCAGGATTTCATCAGAGAGCAAAGTAGCAGAAGATTTGGCAGAAGGAGGTTGGTAAACAACAGCTGCCTATGCAGAGAGAAGGAAACAAGGTAGGAGGTATAGAGATTACTTAAAATGGCAACAAGGGGAGAGCAGAATGCCTACTCCTCCGCAACGACCCGTAGAGCAAGGGGTATGAAAGAAGGTAAGACTGCCATAAGAGAGAGCTACCTTAATAGCATTGTCATTCTGATGGAGCCAGGTCTCTGTTAGGGCAAAGAGATGAAAACACTTAGAGCAGAAAAAATCATGAGTTAAAGTGGATAAGGTAATAAGAGAGCGGCTGTTAAGAAAAGCACAAGAGAAGGGGAGATAATAGGGGAGTGTGGGAATTTAAATAAGGTTAGACATGTTAGCTGTCTCTGGCTCCAACTCTTGCATGAAGAGAGAATGAAGAAAGACAGATTCTGAGGGGGGTAGTGAAGACTCATGGTGGCCATACACAGGCCGATTGTAGCTGCCAATATCGGTCCCTTGGACTGATTCGGCAGCTTATCGGCCCGCGTAAGGGCAGGAACGAGGGGCATGCCAGACCGATATCGGGCCTGAAATTGGCCAGATATCGATCGTGCAGGTTAAAAGATTTAGTCGCATCGGGGACCGCATTGGCTCGTTGATGTGGTCCCCGAACTGACTGCCCCATTGCCGCCATTATAATTCGATTGTTTGGCCCCAGGGCCAAAAGATCGAATTAGCTTACATGTTCCCCGATATTGCCCACCCATACAGTGGAGGAAATAATTATTTGACCCCTCACTGATTTTGTAAGTTTGTCCAATGACAAAGAAATGAAAAGTCTCAGAACAGTATCATTTCAATGGTAGGTTTATTTTAACAGTGGCAGATAGCACATCAAAAGGAAAATCGAAAAAATAAATTTAAATAAAAGATAGCAACTGATTTGCATTTCATTGAGTGAAATAAGTTTTTGAACCCCTACCAACCATTAAGAGTTCTGGCTCCCACAGAGTGGTTAGACACTTCTACTCAATTAGTCAACCTCATTAAGGACTCCTGTCTTAACTAGTCACCTGTATAAAAGACACCTGTCCACAGAATCAATCAATCAAGCAGACTCCAAACTCTCCAACATGGGAAAGACCAAAGAGCTGTCCAAGGATGTCAGAGACAAAATTGTAGACCTGCACAAGGCTGGAATGGGCTACAAAACCATTAGCAAGAAGCTGGGAGAGAAGGTGACAACTGTTGGTGCGATTGTTCGAAAATGGAAGGAGCACAAAATGACCATCAATCGACCTCGCTCTGGGGCTCCACGCAAGATCTCACCTCGTGGGGTGTCAATGATTCTGAGAAAGGTGAAAAAGCATCCTAGAACTACACGGGAGGAGTTAGTTAATGACCTCAAATTAGCAGGGACCACAGTCACCAAGAAAACCATTGGAAACACATTACACCGCAATGGATTAAAATCCTGCAGGGCTCGCAAGGTCCCCCTGCTCAAGAAGGCACATGTGCAGGCCCGTCTGAAGTTTGCCAATGAACACCTGAATGATTCTGTGAGTGACTGGGAGAAGGTGCTGTGGTCTGATGAGACCAAAATAGAGCTCTTTGGCATTAACTCAACTCGCTGTGTTTGGAGGAAGAAAAATTCTGCCTATGACCCCCAAAACACCGTCCCCACCGTCAAGCATGGGGGTGGAAACATTTTGCTTTGGGGGTGTTTTTCTGCTAAGGGCACAGGACAACTTATTCGCATTAACGGGAAAATGGACGGAGCCATGTATAGTGAAATCCTGAACGACAACCTCCTTCCCTCTGCCAGGAAACTGAAAATGGGTCGTGGATGGGTGTTCCAGCACGACAATGACCCAAAACATACAGCAAAGGCAACAAAGGAGTGGCTCAAGAAGAAGCACATTAAGGTCATGGAGTGGCCTAGTCAGTCTCCGGACCTTAATCCAATAGAAAACCTATGGAGGGAGCTCAAGCTCAGAGTTGCACAGAGACAGCCTCGAAATCTTAGGGATTTAGAGATGATCTGCAAAGAGGAGTGGACCAACATTCCTCCTAAAATGTGCGCAAACTTGGTCATGAATTACAAGAAACGTTTGACCTCTGTGCTCGCAAACAAGGGTTTTTCCACTAAGTATTAAGTCTTTTTTTGTTAGAGGGTTCAAAAACTTATTTCACTCAATGAAATGCAAATCAGTTGCTATCTTTTATTTAAAGTTATTTTTTCGATTTTCCTTTTGATGTGCTATCTGCCACTGTTAAAATAAACCTACCATTGAAATGATACTGTTCTGAGACTTTTCATTTCTTTGTCATTGGACAAACTTACAAAATCAGTGACGGGTCAAATAATTATTTCCTCCACTGTAGGTGGGGGATATCTGGAGAAGATCCGCTCGCTTGGCGACCTCGCCAAGCGAGCGGATCTTCACGTGTATGGGCACCTTAACTAGATTCTGTTAGAAGTGGTACAGAATTTCTTAGGGATTAGCATTTAAACGTTTTTAATGTCAGTATGAGGAAGCTTATATTACATTTCCATGTAGTGCAAAAAACACAGAATATAAGGGAATATTCTGTGTTTTTTGCACTACAAATGCCAGAGTTCCCTTGCCAACATGTCTTCCTAACCTTAACACTATAAATGAAAAGGTGAACAGTTTTTAAAGTTAATAGGGGTCAAAACTAATTTTATATTTAAAGACTTGTTAGCAGGTATGTAACAGTTGGCACCAATGCCCTTTGTAGGTTATTTTAAGCTGTGTTTAAGTCTGTGTAGACAGTTGGTGAATGGTGGATTCGGCTTTCAATCATCCTATCTGGCCAGAATAACACATGCATGCATTTGTGATCATCTTTAAAGGCTTTAGTGGTATACTGTGGCTGTGACATATGCTTCAAAATCTTTTAAAAAAATATTTTATCTGTATTCCATTTTTCAATGTTACTGGTTTTAATGAGAATTGCCTGTCGTCCGTCAAAATGTGTATTTGAGTAGTTTCAGGACAAAATCTGGTGAGACAAAATTTACATTAAGAGGTATGCTTATCATGCTGTAAAAAATGTGGAGTGAAACATTACCGGTGATGTTGTCCAGGGCAACGAATCCGCATTTAGATTTGAACAGTTTGAAAACCAAAGTAAAGCATCCGATTGGCTGCTATGAGCAACATCACTGGTAATGTTTTACTCCACTTTTTATGCAGCATGATAAATATACCTCTAAAACTAATGTCTAGCTCCTCAGCAGTATTTTTGCCAGATGGATAATACACCCTGTGTGCAGGAAGCCTTAGGGCATTTTGTCTACTTCTGTTATCAAGTGGAAACAGAAGTGGACTAAACGCCTGTCATTCTCCCGATGAGAAAAAAAAGTGTGGTACTGGGAAATGCATGGAGTGGTGACAGGTGGACCTTAGTGGCAAACTGCCAGAATGTTTGTGGCTCCAGGATTTTGATAGAGGTCCATCTTCCTTCTTCCATGTGTGCTCAACACAGCACTTTACATTAAGTGCTATCTGGAGCTCTGGCAGGCAGGTAAATTATGATCACCAACCAAAGTTTTTTTTTTTTTTTTTTGACCAAGCAAGCTGTAAAATTAAGTATGGAATCTAGCCTATGACTTGGCAATGGGTATTGTCTTCCACGAGCCCGGAAATAAGCATATATCAGCATCAGACTGGATACACTACCAGTGCATTCTACATAGATTGTATATAGGCCATTGTAAGGACTTTTTGGTGACCTTAGCTGTGATGCAATGGAGGATCATCTGCTGCTCTGCCTTGAGCCTTTATAACAATGCAATTAAGGGAGTTCTGTCTTGATTCTGTCTGATTTTTATGGTGCTCTTTTTATTTCTCAATGACAATGTTTACATAGCAAATAATTTGCCCTACTATTTAAAATGTTATTCTTACACCAACAAAGGTATTTCATTTTAGCTGTAATATTGGCGTGTAGGCAGGCCAGAACTAGAAGAGGCACCTGCCTGGGTGCAACGGTGGGAGGGGCACTATGAAGGTTACCTAGGGCGCCTGGTTGGCTTGGCCTTGGCCCATCCTGATTCTGAGCTTTCGGAAGAAGCCAGCACTACACAGTGGAACTGCTTCCAGATAACCTATTTTTTCTCCTACTCTCATGTAACTGGAGGAGTCCCAAGCCGGACATGGATTTTTTACTATTGAGTGCTATTCTGATATCTACCACTTTTAGCAATGCAGATGTCAGGTAGCTGCTGTCTTGCTACCTTCCCATTGTTCTGCTGCTCGGAGGCAGAAGGGAGGTGGGTAATATCACTCCAACTTGCAGCACAGCAGTTACGTGAGTAAAGTTTAGCAGATCTAAAGTCACATGACTGTGACACCATGGCAATTGAAGAACATGTCTAGCCCCATGTAAAATTTCAAAATTTCAAAATTAAATTAAATGCGCATTTAAAAAATGTATTTCAATGTAGGATTCTGCGGAGAAGCACTATTAACCGATGTGTCCCATGACCGTATTCCTTTACAAAAACTATAATTGCAGAATGGATTAACACTTAACCATGGAATTCAACATTTGTCCAATACAGATATAGTCTATGAGGAATTACTTGAGGGCACAAGCTTGATCTGTAAAAAATAAATCTCGGTAAACAAAAACAGCAAGAAGTATTTAGTTGAATGGTGTACAACAACTAACCCTAACAGTGAATTAGTTAAATTTGCCAAGAAAGAGCAGACATCCCAAAACAAAAAGGCAGGTTACATGGCTCTGAATAAAATTGATTATAGTGAGTATGAATGTGATTGAAATCTTAGTCCCTGCCCCAGTGGAGTGACTCTAATTTATAAAGTGCTATATAAATAAAGTAGAATAAGGGTTAATTTTTGGCATAGTAACTGTTATTCATTAGCTGCATAGGGAAATGCTTGTCTGAGGGCCTATTAAACATTTCTGTCACTTTAAAAGAGCCTGATGGAAAATACATTTCATACTGGTATAATGCCTGAAACTATTACGTTACAGATGTATCTTATGATCTGGTTGCTTTGGAATGATATTACGTGATGACCTTTACAGTAAGAGAATCAAGCCATTGTAATGTAATATGCAGGCAAAATAAGAGTATGATACAAGAGCAGCACAGTAACAGGTATTTGAAATTATCAGTTTGATATGGGTTCCTTGTGCACTGCTCCTGAATAGGCCACTTTACCTAAATTTATTTAAATAAATGTAATTTGTTATAAATTTATGTGAAGTTGTTTAGCACCAAAGGTAGTAACCTGGTTTGCAGGGGACCTGTTCTGGTACTGACCCCTGTGTGTTTCCTGCAGGGCTGCTGGGTTATCTAGTCTTGTTATAGAATTGACTCTGGCTTACAAATCTTTTCCTAGTCACGTAAACTAACCAGTGTATGTATGTATGTATGTATGTATGTATATCTTTATTTATGTATGCAGCACTGTACAGTAGAATATATTAATACAAACAGGGGTTTAAAGATAATAATAGATAAATACAAAGTACAGGTATGGGATCCCTTATCCGGAAACCCATTATCCAGAAAGTTCCGAATTACGGAAAGGGCATCTCCCATAGACTCCATTATAAGCAAATAATTCTAATTTTTAAAATTGGTTTCCTTTTTCTCTGTAATAATATAACAGTACCTTGTACTTGATCCCAACTAAGATAATTAATTCTTATTGGAGGCAAACAAAGCCTATTGGGTTTATTCAGTATATAAATGATTTTAGCAGACTTAAATTGTGGAGATCCAAATTACGGAAAGATCCCTTATCCGGAAAACCGCAGGTCCCGAGCATTCTGGATAACAGGTCCCATACCTGTATAACAATAAATATAAATAAAAACAAGAGACAGTTGCAATAAGTTAAGTAAGAGTCAAAAACACAAGAGGATGGAGGTCCCTGCCCCGTAGAGCTTAAAACCAATCATAAACAACTATTTACAGGTCATCTTTCTAAATGCAAATATCTTATTGGTTGCTATGTACTCATGTCCGAAAAAATTGTTTCTTTTAAAGCAAAGTACTCATCATGAATATGACAAATTTTGCCACTGGAGGACGCAATTTAATTTTATTGTTTCTCATAAGAGCAACCATTATGGCCATTCCCACAGTATGAAAGTTTTCTATCCCTTTTACATCACTTTTGATATATTTTTTATCAAATGTTTTATCGTGTACAGTATTGTTACAAAATCTAGCAAAGAATAAATATAAGAAGACCAGCAGTAGCCTATAATGCTATTTTAGGCTGTCATTAAGACTGTAATGAAAGTTATAATGCTGCTGCACAAACAACTGGGACTTATTTTAACGAACAACTGCTTATTCTGACTGTAGCCAGGCAGCACCAGAGCAATGTTACCCAGCCTTGTGTGTGCATGTGATGTAATCGTACTTCTGGTTTATATACTTATGTGCCCCTGAACCTATCTGTAAGTAGTAAGGGAAGAGGAAACTAAACAAACGGGTTTATGTATTGTGTCTGCACAATGGCATTTTTCTCATGTATACCTAGCCAACCATGGTTTTCTTTTTTGTCCGTAATTGTGAACTTGATCTGCTCACTTTGAGGTACATTAATAGCTGCATTCATTTCAAAAGATGCATGAGTCTGCCAAAGCGTCTGAAGGAAAAATATTTCCTCTTCCTTTCCCTATTTTTGCTGCTTTAGGGATATTTGTAATCAGTCAGAACAAGAATCATTTCAGAAATAAATCACAAAAACTTAATCACTAGCTATGTTCCGGCACATTGGCAGTGCTGCTGGTTCTCAAATTAACTTTAGACTTCTTTATGCTTAAAGGGTCTGTTTATAAATGTGGTGTGGAGTTTTTTTCTTATGAATTTTAGTGAAACATATTGCCATAGTTTTTTTTTTTTTTTTACCTCAGAAATTATATTTATTAGCATGTTATGTTCAATTGAGGGGTAGTTTTTTTCCCCCACTGTTTAGTGTTAGAGTATCACATTTGATCTCATTCACATACTTACTTAATCTGTGAATGGAGCAAGGTTTTCTACTTTTTTTATTGTTAACTCTTGGACTTATTTCATCACATTTTTCTAAAGCAAATAGCAGCTTTCGCCCTATGGCCATTTTTCCTCTGATACATAATCACATAAATTTAAATCTGCAAACGGCATACACACACAACGGCCTTTATTCAGCATACATTTCATCAACAATACAGGCTCACACAGGCAGAACTGTCTTTGGTTAAAGTTCTGCTTTGTTTGAGCAGACCTCAGGAGCTTAGGAGAAAAGAATTGATGCAGACAGCTAGAGCTGAGTAACTATGGGAACCAGCAATGCCCTCTCTTCATTGGCTGCTAGACTGGAGGGTGTGTTTAGTAATCTGAGTTTAAGAACAACTGAGCATGCCCACAATCCAGAAGTCAAAGCAAATTCCTAAGGGAGGGGGCCGAGTGGGTTACAGGAGGAGAAGGAAAATTAAGTGGTTAAGGAGATGTTGCAGACTTACTATTAACCTCTGGACAACCAATGTGACAGGTATTGAAGGATTTCAAAGAGGCTGTTCACTGATTACATTTTTGTGTGCGGGGTTTACTTGTCCTTTAAGGCCTGCCATAGGGTTAATAATAAGGCCTGCCAAATAATAATGTACCTGAAAACAACATACGTTGAAAGCATCTCCAGTTTTCTAAATAACTGTTTTTCACAGATGTCTATACCCACCTACTCGACTGCATTCCTGGACATATTCAGTTCACAAAACCTATAATTTTTAAGTACACTGCAAGTTATCTTTTTTTTTTTCTTTTTCAGTTGCTTTGTATTTCAAACATTACTAAATATTAAATGAGTTAGGCTCCCTGTAACAGTCTGTAATTCAGATTGCTTCTTTCTGTTACAATTTTAGAATTTTCTTTGTAGTGTCAGCCCCATACTGAAGATGCTCTCAGAGCTTTACTAAAATTTTTGCTGCAAGTCTTTCTGGTATAATATTAGAAAATTATATTAAGATGTATAAAGAAGTTGATACGTATGTGGGGAGGTAGGGTTATAGGTCTATATTTGGAAGGAACCTATTGTACAAAGTGGCTAAATCTGGTCAGTAAAGCCTCAGATTGGAAATTGCCTTAAAGGAGAAGGAAAAAAGGAAAGGTAAAAACTAAGAAAGCTTTTAAACATGATGTTCCAGTGTGGCCAAAGTGGCCAGAGTCTGCTCAGTTCTCTCCTCTCTTCCATCTCATGCTCCCCCTCCCACTAGAATGCTAAGAACTCCCTCCCCCCTCCCTTAGGAATGTGTGATCTCAGCTATAAGGGCTAGAGCTGCAGGCAGGAAGCTACCTAAAATGGCAGCTGCTATCTTAAGCAAAGGGAGAAAGCTCTGTAGTGCAGGCTCTATTATCCCACATCTCTGGTGGGGGAAACAATATAGGGTTTATAGGTGCCCTTTAAGTAACAAAAATTAAAAACAATAACATAAAAACTTTGTAGAGCAAAAAGTAATGCAATTATAGCCTTTCCGAGCAACTCTGGCTGCTGGGGTCAGTGAAAGAATAAAAATAAAGACCTATTGAAAAGGTCCTTTAGAATAGGTTCATATAAACATTATATAAAAGTTGCTGATTTTCCTCATAAACAATTTTTGATTTAATATGAGGACCAAAAATACAGTTATTTTCTTATGATATATATTTTTGACAACATTTTAATCTGTGCAACTATACATTTTAGTTATATGATTGGAAACATGATTAATAGTTCTTTCTTTATCTACCCATGGATGAAACACCTGTTCAGTTTTGTGAAAATCCTGAAACTGGCCAAACACAGAATGATGTGCTTGCTTAGTAATAGGGGGACAAACTTTTTTTGGTTTGCTTTAAATAAAGCAAATGCATACTTTAATTGGAAACAAATGTTAAACTTTGACAGTCAGGGAAATAAACACGTTTTTACATTTGCAATGTGACATATATTCAGAGCAGGCATATAACAGATGTAGGCAATGCTGAATCTTTAATCCTTGCTGAAAAACAGCAGAGAACTGTCCATATCTTAAAGGCTGTCATGTTATGGCAATCTGTATTTAGTGATGTATAAGCTATACAGTGTTCCTTTTGTTCATAAATAGCCAACATCAAAAGACTCCTGGGGTCCAAGGGTCCATGGACATTCAGGAGGGCCTCTTTTGCTTTTCCTGGTTTTTCCAACATTCCTTCAACTCCCTGCACAACATTCATATAGCTCTCTGATTATGATTCACTTATAATATTAAAATATATTGTGAGCAGGTCCTTGCTAAACAAACAGTTTATTACTGGGTTCCCTTATAGTCAGCTACTTGTATTGTGTTCAGTAGTGATTGTTCGTTCACTTCAGTAGGAAAAAATAAAAACTAAATTTTGTCTGGCAGTCAGATTTTTTTTTAAAATCCATTTTTAGTGTTTTTAAAATGTTTTATATTACTATTCTATTTCTTAATACACAAAAAGATGATACCCAATTAACCTTCCCTGTCTTGTGTTATACTAATATTTAATTTCTGTGCAATTTTCCATATGAAAACAATAGTGGAGTAGGATCAACCTGAAGGAGCAATGCTGGACTGTATATACTTTTCCCAAGATAACGCAGCCAGGCTGGGAGATGAATAGTTTGATATGGGTATGGTGCCTTGGCAATTTTGTGATCCAAAGTCACTTGTGAATTAATGTTCATGACTTATTTAAATTTTGTATATTTTAATAAGTATTACCCTTTTTTCAAATGTTGCTGCTCTGTGCTTTAGTGTTTCATCTTGACTGTAGGGAACTGTCGTACTATTAATCAAAGACTGCAATCTATTTTTAACCTCTAATAAATATGCCTGTAAAACTCCTATACAATTGAATAGAGAACCTTATTGTGAACTATGGTATGCTGTGTTTTGATAAATACATTCCTTAGTACTGCAGTTGTTAAGCCGCCATGAGTAAAGTAATGTAAAAGCACCACAAGCCTACTAAATTTGAATAGCAAGTTGCATCTTTAGTTAAACTGAACAGGTTTACTGAACCTGAGCAGCCTTATCCTAATACATTTTAGTGAACTTTGCCAAATACATTTAACATTTTGACATAAATTCCAATGTAATTTGGGCTGCAAAGTTTTATAAATAGTAGCCACCAGAATCTCAACATAAAGACAATTTGCCAAGGGGTTTGCTGCAATTGCTTTAATGATGCAGCTTTATAAATATGTGTCTCATTTTATCCCATATTTTTTTCTTTATTTCAGTTTTTTTTTTTAAATAAATATACACATTAGGGTTTGGATTCATGTCAGCATTTGGCTGAATGTGTTTAGGAACTTTATATGTTGCTCTTGTTTATACCTAAAAAATTGTCTACAATTTCTGATTTGATAGTTTTTGGTCCATTACCATACAATCTATATAGATCAGTGATGTATCTGTATATATGGTCCCTAAGATGTGTAATTATGTGCTGGGGGTTGCTGTGCTATTTACAGGGGAGGCAAATGGATTTAAGTGTGTGTCTTAATATGACATGATACATTTCTTTGACATATGAATAAAGGGTGATGTCCCTGCAGTGAGCATTAACCATTTGGGTTTTTGCTGCGCTACCACCATTTACATGGGTATGGTCTTAAAAGCTCTTGTGATAACATGGTTGTTAGAAGTGGGTGCTATTTAAAAAAAAAAGGGGGGGGGGGGGAATGGTCAAAACTGGCTTCCATTATCGTCTCTCCACCATATAGGCCAGAAAAATTCTGGCCCCTGGTACCACAGAAGTTTGACAGCACTGATATAGAGTATACATAAGTAGTGTCATCCAAATTAAAGCAAAATTGTGACTTAGAGTTTAGTGTTTAAGTGATGTTATTGGCATGAGTTGTTTTGAACAAATCCTTATATATCTGCTTAAATTATTTCATGTTTATGATTGTAAGCTACTCTTGGATTCAGGCATGCAGGATACTCCTATAAGAAATGTGAAAGCTCACCTGCTGCCCAGATTCCCCTGTACTTGACTTTAGTGTTCATACCTGGCCACTGTTTCAAAACTCATAAAGAGAATGAGAACAACCAATTTAGCACATTTCTGAAACTGACTACATGATACAATTTAAGCTTTGATGGTCACAATAAACGGCATGGTAAACACAGTAATTAAATTTACCCCCAAGCTGTTTTATAATTAAATGTTATGTCAAAAGCTTCTTAAACTCACAGGGAACCTCTGATGATGTGCAAGCAAAAGTATTCTTTCTTGTTTTCTTTTTTTTTCTTTTTTCTCTCTTAAAAAACTAGAGAAGGATGTAGTCTTTCTCTCTTGTGGGAAAAAATAAAACTGTCACTTTGAACTAGTAAAATGCTTGCAATGTTGACTCCCTCAGTGGAAACGTCTGTTATTTTAGACCTAGGGCGAAAGGCTGGGAAGGTCCTTTATTAGTACATCGTATAGCAAAAACCAAGTTACTAATTTAGAAAACGCCAGACATTTGCTGGCTGCATTTTATTTTTGACCATTGGGGCACTTTTTCCTAATAAGGCAGTGCTTAAACTCTGGAATTTTATGAAGCATTGAAAATATGAACTTAATAAGAACAGTCTGATACACTGTATATTTACAAGTTTATTTTTACCACAGAAAAATACATACATTTTTAAGCCAAAACGTGAGGATCTTCAGTGAACTACTGCTCCCAGCATCTGTTTTGAGCCACTTATTGTAATCAGTAGTATACAGCAAGATGATGAGGCTAATTTTAGACTGCATAGATAACAAGATTTCCAACTTCTTTGATATAGTAATGATGAATGAACCTTTATGGTGGTATCTGTCTAAGGAGTTCACAAGTAAAAGTCTTCTGATATGTAGTTGCATGCATTTCTCAATAGAATTATGTAACCAGATCTTTGAAAATATTGTGCAATTCTACTAATGAAAGTTGCAGGGCTAAACTAATTGCATTTCATCTCTGTTTCAAGATACTTAGAATTGTGTGTCTTATAGAGCTTGAAGAAATATTGCCACACTACTGCTGTTTGCTTGGTTGTCATGTAGAATAACAGATACAGAACTATATAGCACCCATTGCTATCAAGACAGCTGACATTGCATATTCTATAATGTCAAGACAGAAAACTATTGTTTGCAGAACAGTCCTAACGTGTTAGATTCTGCAGGATGCCAAACTGGCATAAAGGAATGATTGTTTGCAGCACAAATGTTCTAAAATATGGCACATGTGACACACATCCATGTCTTCTTCACTTATTCTGTACATCTAGAAACAGCTAGATAGCTCTAACTTCGCCAGATTTAAATATGCATTGTGCGTCTGTTTTTCATCTTTTCTGTAGTATAGGCTGTTTGTGTTATACATTTTATAATATTGAAGAGGACAATAATAATTTTCGTATAACATTCCTATTACTGATTTAGACCAGAAAGCATTTAGAATAGTAGTTACATTCAAAAGGTCTTTGCTAAAGTATTATGTGGCTTAATTTTACAGAATATTTTTTTCATATATTTTTCATATATCTTACCATATTGCTTTTTATTACCCCATTTGAAGTAAAGGTGCTTCTGCCAGGAGGCATGATATAGCATGAATAGTCCAAAAGGTGCTTTGCTGTATTACATATGTGGTATCTAACATTACTGGTATTGAGAGAACCTAGGGAATAGTCACTAGTATAGATGGTGCCCCTCTTAGGGCAATAGCACATGGTGCCCAAAACTCCACAACCAAATCCGAAGCGGCCGATCATAGACATTAATCTATATTACTTGACAAGCAATTGTGTCAGTGACTGTCGGCTCTTTGTAGCCTTAAACATATACAGATGGGTTTTCAAGCTGTATTAACTTACAAGTGCTGAAACAGGTATTTGTCAGCTGAATCTGTGGTGGAGCTGCTCCAGGCCCTTTGGTGTTGTGGTTGCGGCCTACCAATAAAATGTGGAATTTAAACTGCCCGAACTGGCTCTGTATACCATTGCCCTAAGGCAGTGATCCCCAACCAGTGTTTTGTGAGCAACATGTTGCTCCCCAACCCCTTGGATGTTGCTCCCAGTTGCCTCAAAGTAGGTGCTTATTTTTGAATTTCTGGCTTGGGGGCAAGTTTAGGTTGCATAAAACCCAGTGTAACACCAAACAGAGCCTTCTATAGGCTACCAGTCCTCATAAGAGCTATCAAACAGCGAATTATGGCACTCATAGGCACCCCCAGAAACTTTTTCCATGCTTGTATTTCTCCCCAATACTTTTTCCATTTGAATGTGGCTCACGTATATAAAAGGTTGGGGATCCCTGCCCTAAGGCAATAGCTTCTGAGCCCAGTTATGTTTTCTCAGGTGTTTGTGGAATTAAGGCAAAAAAATTAAAATGAAAGATATTGTCGGATTTTAAATTATATTAAAGATTTGAAAGGCAAGTAAAGATTGACTCTCCAAAAGAGTATATCATACAACATATAGTTGGACGTTTCTACTTGTAATAAAACAGTTGATATTCTGACATTGCTGGCCCTTTCATTACTCCTCTATATTTTGTCATAAAACCACATGGTTTTCAGTTTGCTTTTGGGCTCAGCGTAGCAAAGTCCCAGATTCAACAGAAAATGAAAAAGATAATTAAAGCATTTGAAATATCAGCAGGTGTTACAGGCAGAGAAATGACTATTCACTAGAGAGACATTAAAGCCAGCACTCTACTGATATATTTTCAGTGTGTTGTACTTGTACAACTTACATAATATAGCCATATTATTTTCTCTGTAGTCATGGAAAGTAGATGGTCTGATGCACGCAGCTGAGTTGGCATTTTGGCATGAAAAAAATCGAATTCTGGAAAAAAATTTAAACATTAATAAATGCTATACAAAAGAAGCAAACCTGCTTTTCTCAGTCAGCATATCTGCAACAAGCTTTCATGTTCTCACTACATTTGTGTGGGTTTCCTCTAAGGATGCACCAAATCCAAAATTTCAGGATTTGGCTGCACGCCAAATATACCACAAGACTGAAAACTGAATTCCAAGGTAAAAATAATAATAATTCAGCAAAAATTAAATTTGGCAACTTTCTGTGATAATTAGGCTTTGGATTTAGTTCAGCCGAGCAATCTGATTTGGGGGGAGTGGGGCTTGGATTGGGCCAAATCCTGAATGTATTACAGATCTGATGCTTCCCTAGTTTTTCCCACACTCCAGAAACACATACAGGAAAGCTAACTGGCTCCTGGCTAAATTGTCCATAGTGTGAATGGGAGAAATTGAGATTTGGGACTGCAGGCTACACTGGCAAAGTAACTGATAGGAGTGATGCATGATGCAGGATATGTTAGCACTATAAAAATAAAGGAAATGTTATAACATCTGCCACCTAGACCACGCACATCATTAGAGTAGTACTAAACTAGCTACTGCTATCTTATCAGTTGCATTTTACATTAATATCAGCATTTCCTTTTAATCCTAGTTATTTGAAAGATCCATCAGATGATATGCAAATAATATTTATGTACAAACCCTACTGTATATAACTGCAAAGAATGTTAGCTCTTTATAAGTTAAAGTTAATTTTAACTGAATAGGTTTTAATTTATTGGAACTCTGGCTGTTTAACTACATATCCAGTGTGTTTTACTATTATTAGAGGAAGTTGTATACATTCTGTCTTGGGGGATGATGTGTAAGGCATGTTAACTACTGCTGAGTGACTTGCTTGTTTTCTTTTCATTTGTAGAGCTTCAGCTGCGCCAAAAGCCAATCCAAATCCTCCACAAACTGTAAGTTGCCAAACCAATTAAGAAGCACACTTTTCTAATTGTTACTAATTGCTGTTATCACTGTAAATATGTTAGCACTGAAAGTTTCCAGTAATCTTTTATTTTATTTACAATACATTAGTCAGCAGCCAGAAATGTATTGAGAAAGTGGGTTTGTGTTGTCATGTGTTAAAATTCAAAGTGACATACACAAGCCAATCATAGAAGTATTTAGGGGTCTTTTTTTTTTCTACAGTGGCTCAGTGCTTCAAAATGTTGAAGATACAGTGTAACCTCCTGTTATGTTTTTTCCAACCAGAATACTGATAGGAATTTAATTTCCATTGCTAACATACTTTACAGTTGTAGTTTGCACATAGTATGATGTGGAATTACTAATACAGTAAATAAAAACAGTATGCTCCTTTAAGAGTACTTACCTGTTAAGCACTGCTTCTTCAACCCTATAATCCATACCAGAAATGCTGTTCAGAAAGCAATGCAGTCTGCTTCATGGTTTAGTTAATTATCCATGAAACACGTGGCTTTTAAGGAGTTAAGCACAACAGCTATACAGAATTTGGTTAGTGGTTGCCGGGCAGTAATAATTAACCACAGAATCTTAATGCAGCAGGGGCGTAACTGTAGAGGAAACAGACCCTGCGGTTGCAGGAAGGCCCAGTAAGGCCCTAAGTATAATGCAATTTCAATATATCTTGGCAGAATAGGTGAACTTTAGGGGCCCCAAACTGAATTTGCTGTGGGACCCAGTAACATCTAATTATGCCACTGAGTCTTGGCTAAATGCAGAATATTTTATGTACGCTGCATATTGCTATACTTTGCAACATATTGACTATTTTTTTAGTCATTGTCTTTATATATAACATGTATTGGTCATGAATAGTGCAGCTTTTTATAAAAAATTCAGCTGCTGTAAATTAGTAGTTCAGTGAAACTTGAATATCCTCTATTTTAAAGAAGCTTTTAATTTATTAATATAGCGAAAAAACATTGATTGCTTGCATGTGTTTGGTGTGAGTTTTTGTGTGTTTTTATATAGGAAACACCTAAGGAAATTATTAAGCCTGTGCCAATAGCATCTCCCACACCTGTTGCACCCAAAGTCTCCAATGTGGCATACAATAAAGCACCTAAGCCATTTGGATCTGCAACTTCTTCCAAGCCTGCTTCGATCCCATCCGCGTCTTCTGCCTTTACCCCAGCCTCTGCATCCCTCTCAATACAGTCTTCTCCACAACCATCCGCTTTATCCCTGCTGGCTCAGGTTGGCCCACCTCCCAATTCTGCACCTGGATTGCATGCTAATTCCAAAACTACCATTGAGGGGCATTTGCCAGCTTTGAGTGCTACTAAACCTGCAGTTAATGTCCCACGGCAGCCTGCCAGCTACAGCCAAACAGCCAACCTGTATGATAATGAGGTTGCCCAAGATGGGGCTGAAGTGAGAAGAGGACAGAAAGAAAACCAGGGTGACAAACATCAAAATGGGTAGGTGGCTTATGCGTGATTTTTACTGCTGTGCATGACTTTGTTTTGGTTTAGATTTGCAAAGAAAAATGTAACTACAGAAGGCAGAGCATATCTGCTAGCCACTTTAGACTGACTTGATATCATGTCCTTTAGAGCAATGACAAATGGGGCACTTTATGGACCAGAGGATCCTGGTTAATCACACAAAAATGCCTCCTTACGCATTTTCCGCAGTACTTTACATGTGCCAATTCAGCGATATGCTGAGGGGCAGGACTTTTCAGACTCTTTACCGCATACGGTAGAGGAGACTTCCTGTGGTCAATAAAGCATCCCATCTGTCATTGCCCTTATAATTAAATGTCTCAGGCTGTGTCCTATCAAATTTTGGTTAAAACAATTGATTTTTCCTGTCTTTTATGAATACCTGGGCAGCAGCATTCTTCTTCAAATTAATATTTTTTCTTCATATTCATTACAATTTTTTTCTGCAATGATTATTACTTTGATATGCATTCATTTTATCTCTGGTTAATGGTGCCTCCACATATACCTTTTACAGAGGGCTGGGTACACAATGGCATGCAGATTAGTTAGAGTATTTACCACATTCCCCTTCAATTGCAAATGGTCTCTTTCTGGGGAAGATCTTATATTTAGCAATGCAATGTATCAAGGATTCGGTTCAGGATTCGGCCACGAATCAGCCTTTTTCAGCAGGATTCTGGTATGGACAAATCCATGTGCCTGGCCAAACCGAATCCTTAAAATTACAAGACTTTTTGTCACATAAACAAGGAATTTGAAAATGATTCACCATGCAACCCCACTGTGGCCTAATTTGCATATGCAAATTAGGATTTGGTTTGGTATTCACCCGAACCTTTCACAAAGGATTCGGGGGTTTGGCCGGATCCCAAAATAGTTGGTTCAGTGCATCCCTACTTATATTGCATGTTACTGCTTGGGAATAATAAAAAGCTCCAATGTGAATGATCTAGTTGCCCTTCACCTACTGTGTCCCATATTGCTTTCCTTGGTTAAGGCAAGGAAAACTACTATGCTGTTTATCTCCCACCCATGTCAGATTTACACATATCGTTTCTAGAAGATTGAAGTAAATACAGTATACTGAGGGTATTTTACTGTAGTGGAACATGTGGAAATAATTGTGTATAGTACAACTTCATTGTTCAGAAAACTGTATAACGACACTACTTGCATAAATTTCTGATGAAAGGGCTCATTACAGTCTGTAAATACTGTTCATGGAACAACTCAAATTAGATACTTATAAAATATATGATATAAATATACACTTCCTTAGGCTTCCAGGGTAATACAGCCCCTCCTTCTCCTTGTTCCTTCAGAGGGAATGCAAGAGTTTTGAATCCTGGAACTTTTTTAATTGTGATAGTGGAGCTTTCTTTTGCCCCACTTTCCCAAAGAGCATTCAGAAAATAAAAGGAGAGAACAGATTGCTGGGAGAGAAAAGTGTTATACAGATGAAGAAGGTGAAGGCATTAGAGAGTGTTATAGAACAGAAGAGAAGGAGAAAATAGGGGAAAAAAAGGAAGATAGAGAAAGGTAGTAGTAGCAGCATGCCTCCACCTTTTTCAACTTTTTAGCACTGGCTTTAGTAATACATGCTGCAATTCTGTAAAAGGTGGGTCAGGAAAGGGGTAGACCTTACAATACAAATTTTATAAAATATTTGATAGATGCTAGATAACTATCTGCTTATTAGGTTTAAAAGTTGAATGTAAGGCCAACTGCTTTTATACAGGTCATGGAACTCCAAGGTGTCATCTTCTATCCTCATATTTTTCAACAGGAGGTACTTTATTATAATACACAAGTTTCAGTGAGTCACTAAGCACGGATTCTAACTGATGACATCACTAAGCACTGTTTATAAAGATATAATAAAGAAAAAATAACTGGATATGTATGGCTTTTGTGTGTTATATAGCTAATGATGTAACCCTGTTTTTTTATCTTTTTTCCCCTATTTGTAACAGTGGCATCAATTAGCATTTTTACCAGCCTGGTAGCAATTCTATTTGTGGGGTTATTTGTGTGTCTTTTAAAGCATTAAATGTAATAATGCATTAAATTTACTGCTAACGCTGCCTCTAAATGGAAAACCATGCAGGGTTGTAGGTCTCTTTTTGGTTTTAGTACTTAAGTACTGAGAAATCGAGGTTTAAATAGAGTTCATGGCATCTGGTGCCTTTGCACTGTATAGGATAAACACCTTTCCTTTACATTAGTGTTACTTGTTGGCTGGTAAAGTGTCTCAGAAGAGGCAGCAACCATAGTAAGTTCATTAATCAGTGTCTTGTATAGAGAATCACTTACCTACAAAGAGATTAGGTATGTGGATGATAGGGTCTAGGCTTCCCCCATGTTATACACTGAATTAGGACTTGGGCACGCAAAGCATTTGGTCTGAAAACGCCTGCTTATGCATTTTTCGGGCCGACCCCTTCTCCATGTACCTGCTTTCAGGCAGAAGGGAGCAGATCTGCTTCTTTCAGCCTGAAGAAAAAATGCAGGCTGAGAGAAGCTGAGCAAATGCTCTGTGTGCCCAGGCCCTAAGGAATTTGCTGTGAGCTGCAGGCATGATCATTTACCATTAAATTGCAGGTCAGCTTATTATACAGTGTTTTAGTGCTGACAAGACGAAATGTAATAGAAGTTGAAAATGGTAAAACAAGTTGGCACAAATAAGAACAAAAATTAGGATTTTACAATGTAATATTCTTCATTTATCCGTTATTACTTTGTAAACTTTTTTTTATGCATAGCACAATTCACAACCATTCATCCACTTGCAGAAGTGGTCTGTAAATACTTTCCAAAATCATATTACATTTGTATCAAGCAAAGATTGTTCGTGCACAGAAAATATTTTTTACAATGACAATATAGTTCTATTCTTATTACATTCTCCAATTGGTCCATGCATACACCCTCCCTTAGTAGTGAGGGTGCAATAGAAAAGTGTCAGACAGAAGAAGAAGAAAGCAGAAGAGAAATAATTAAGGAGAGAAAGATAGCGATCAGAAGAGTATGGTGAGAGAGAAAAGGAGTTTTAGACGGGGAATATTTAACAAAATAGATGAGCAGATAAAAATGGGAGTGGCAATTTAGAAACTTTAGTAAATATTTACATTAGACAATTAGTCTAAAGAGCCGGTTTACTAAACTATTAGCACTTCTGTTTTGTATTTTTTGGTGCACATATATGTTATTTAACACCTCCACACTTAAGGTGACCATACACGTTCAGATTTTAGTCTTCTTCTGACGAAAGTTTGATTATCAGTCATATGTTTAACTGACTAAAATGTCGGATAAAGCCCTTAAAATACAAATCGAAGGATTTTTCGAACATGAAATAGTTGGCAGACACCAATTGTACAAAAGTGACTTCCATTGTAGGTCCCTCAAGGATATTGTCTGATACACTATACATGCACATATTTTATCGAAATCTGACTGAAATGTCATAACCTGACCGATCGACTTAACGACCGATCGCCATGGTACGAAAATTATCGGGACGATAATTCGAAGCCTGCACATGGTCCAAAAATTTGACCAAACTAGATTTTGTACAAAATATTATTTGTACATGAATGCCCAGCTTTAAGGGGTGATTTATCATAGTCAAGTTTGATTTTTATTTTTCTCGTTTCAAGTGTTTTTGCACTTAAAAAAACTTGAATTCGAGTTATGGTTTGAAAACTTGATTGTCTGGTATTTATTAAGGGCAAAAAAAACCTGTAATAATTTGCCATCTAAAAACTTGTGAGTTTCTATAGCCATATTCTCAAAACTCGATTTTTCAAGTTCTTAGAGCTCGTAAAATTGAAAAATTTGAGATATTAAATTTTTTTTTAATTCTAATAAGTGCTTATTAATAAATAAGTGATCATTCAATATGCATGTTTATTCGGTTTAGAAAAACTCGAATTCACAAACTCTAAAATTGATAAATAAGCCCATTAGTGTTTTGCCCCTGAAATATTACCAAAATTTTGCAAATTTTTATTTCCACCCAGAAAATTTATTTAATGTAAAACCCCAGGTCCCAAGCAAGCTGCACAATAGATCCTGTGTATCAGTGTTGTCCAACGTATTACTTTTTGTCAGCCAATTATTTTTCATACATTGTGTTTAAGTGCCAGATTATATTAAAACCACAGTGTCATACAGTGAAGTGTATAAAGCCCTTGAGAAGAAACCCTTTGAAGGGCTACATCTGGCCCAAATGCCACCAGATGGACATCCCTGCTATATATCATAGGAAGTTAAAGGATATATATCATACAATGTTATCCACTATTGGAGAACACAGTAGACGGAACTGGCCTATTTTATATGTATAATTTTTGGCATGAAATCCACACTTTCTTCTCTGGCTAATGGGCTGAATAAATGTTGGCATATCAAAATCAAAACCATGTAAAAACCTTTGATTTAATGGAAGTGCAGAGCTAAATTCCCCTTTGTTATTACATATTTCATCATATAAAATTATAAATATAAAATACTTTACAAATCTGTAGAACTTGTATTGGTGTTTGTCTATGAAGATTTTCATTCATCCAGGTCATGGTATATCTAGTATAAATAAATTTAAAGCAACTGGACTTGTTTGGTAATCATTGAAGACGTTTCACTACTCATCCGAGCAGCTTCTTCAGTTCAACTGACTGGTATGGGAAATCCTCAGCATATATACTCTTCCACTAATCCAATCACAATGGCACTATGTAACTCTTCAGAAAGGTGACATCTGAAACTCACAGAGGTGTGAATGCTGTGGAGTTACTTTGAAAGGATTACCAAAGTATCATGCAACTCTTCAAACAGGTGTTACTTGTTAGAGTTGCATGAATGGATGTGTGAAGAGTTCTGAAACTGCCGGGGTACAGATGTTAGAACAGCATTGTATGTAGCAGACAGATGGTGTCGAAGTCCCCCGCCTCTGTTAAGGGATGGTTTACGAAATGAGTGATGCCTCTAATGCAAAGCTGTACATCTAGTTTACAAAGGCATATTTTCTATAAAAACATGTTCCATGTCAAAAATCGTTGTTCTTGGATCAACTAGCATTTTTGGTTTTTCCTTTTATTATTTAATTCATCTGTGTGACCAGAACTAATTTATTTAAGTAATGTAACTTTCATTTTGAGATGACCATGTCATTTTTATTTGCTTGGAATCTCATTGGTTCAGCAGATCTTTCAGCCCTGAGGGTTATGCATACATGTTTCATACAATGCTCAGTTTCCAGATCAAAGTAACACTCAGCATGTGATCAGATACAGCAGTGCAGTGTTCTAAAAAAGAAAGAAAACCATTATCTTTAATATGAAGTTAAGTCCTAACTCCAATTCTTGGTGAAATGGTTTTCTTCTGGATATACTTCCAGTGAACAATATGTATTGGACAATGAAACCCCCATTGAATAATATATGATTTAATGCATGAAAGCCAGGAATATTATGTAAAATAAATACTAGCTGACGTACCCAGCATTGCCTGGTAATTTGATAATACATGTTTTAAAAAAAATAATGGAATACATTTCAAAAAGTACTCTGCCATTCAAAGCATTTGCACTGATGAGAAGTTCTCCAGTGCTATTAAATGCTGCAGTTATTGGTCACATAGGTAAGCAGGCTTTGTACTCAGTATAGGCAGATGATCCAGTGAGGTTCACAGGCGCAAAGACTGTTTACCCAAGCTCACTAATATACAAACCAATAAGTATAGGGTGTTTACTTTTGCAACAATTAATTGCTGAATAGTTTTCTAGTAGTATGGAATGATGCAGTGGTCAGATGGCAGGGGTGAGAGTTTGCAATAAATCAATGGCATGTTAATGCTAAGCATTATTAAAAGCACCAAGATACGTTTTGCCTTTAGTCTCGACTCTATGAAATGCTGAAATCTCATTGGCCAGATCGAATAGTGGGCTGCTGTGTTAACAAAAAGTAGTTTTGGACCTTTTAGATGTGTGGATGGTCCCTGCCTTTCATGTGCAAAATCATGATTTGTTGTAATACAACACATGAGATGGGGTCAAAGATATGCAGGGTAACTGCATGTGAGGGTTCCATGTTTTTATAAACCAAAAGTTGAAACCCTTTTGGATGAGCGGATTGTTTCTGAGAAGTTTTATTGGCTATGCCATGTCCCAGTGCATATGTCATGTGTGAATGGCAGATCTATATCTATCTATTCTATATCTATCTAACTATCATTCTCATTGTTAAAGAAGACCGGTATACTATACCCATGTAATACAAAAGAGCCATGAATATCCTGTACTTTATGTTCTTATAAACGTAGTGATGTCATCAGTTAAAATCAATGCTTAGTGATGTTATTTCTATCACATGACTCTCTGAAAGGCGTGTATTATGTCACCTCTGAGTTTTATGACCTGAATAAGGACATATGACCATGGAACTCCTCTATGACTTATAAACATACTAAGAGTTTGTTGAAATTGGCCATTGTGTGTGTGTGATAGTGATATTAGATTGTAAGCTTTACTGGGGCTATATAGATAAAGAATCATGCAAAATAACTATTTGACTTACCTTTGCAGCTTCACATACTTATTATAGTGTTCCTTTTCAAATTATCCCACAGGCCTTAATAAAGCTATGTTCATTTTAAGACAAGCTATACACACTGTAAAGGCTGTAAAAATACACCAATGAGTCAGGCCTGACCTTAGTTTCATTATTTTATTTGGTTTTTGTCATACCACATTAACTTCCTTTTTTATTAAATAATGCCATGCTAAAAAATATGATTTAAGAGTAATATATAAAGTCACAAGTGATCATATTCTTGTTTGGGCGTCATTAAAGTTATTTTAGAATATACGGTTTAAATTTCTGTAATGCCAAATCCATTAGGTAAGGTGAGGCCAAGTCTAATGAAACGAGTGATCCCACCAATGCATGGAGCACATACCTCAGACATTCTGGATCCAAGATCACAGTTGGAGAGCAGCATCTAAAAGCCAGCTGTAATCGAACTTTCCTGGCTCAGGTCAAAATCTGGCACAGATTGCGCATCACACTCCCTTTCATTTGTTTCATTTCATCATGGCAGATTTGTTTCCTCTTTATCCACATGAAAAGCCTTCACTTTTATTAACCCAAACCATACGTTTCTTCCTGAAAATGTTTGACATTTTTCAATAGAAGGATCTTGAAAAAGCTTGCTGCTGATGCCAGAACATATATATATATTTAACAAGAGACCTGCTGCTGTGCGTATAAATGTGAGGATCACAGCCTGGGTGCATTTAAGGCTCGGTACAAAACCTACTTAAGCAGTGCACTATTTTGACATTTCACATTCTTCTCTTTCCAGGTGACAGCAGTGGGAAAGTTAGTATTCTGTTCAGTTGTTAATGTACTGTGGTGACTATACATTGTGTGGGGATGGCACGCTTAAAGCAGACCATTGAGTCTACAGCTTTATATGATGCATGTACTTGCTTACAGCCATCATTGGTATTTACATAAAACCCCCTGTTTCTGAACAGCATCCAGTGGTGCACAAAGCTAGCTAGAGAAAGCCGGGATTTTAAGTTCAAGACAGGAGGTCATATTGGTCATCCATACTAGCAGGCATGTTTAATTTAGACAAAAAGGATGATCTTGATAGACATGTGTCTTTTTTACCTCACTGTTCATAGAAATTCCAGGAAATCTTAAAGTCAACCTAAATTTACACATGTGGAATGATAATTTGATCATACCGGTTACATAAAAGCCCCCCAAAGCACTGACTTATAACACCTCCGTCAGCCACTCATTTACTTATGACGCCTTCTGCCAAAAAATGTGGAATATTAAAAGGCCTTACTTTTCCTACCAAATGTAACAAAAACAGTTTCTTTAAGCTACCTTTTAGCATTAAGGGGAAGTTAATATTCAAATTAGCTTTTAGTGTGATGGAAACATTAATATTCAGAGACAATTTGCATTTAATGCAAATATTAAATCGTTTGCCTGTTCTTCTTTGGGTCAGAGGGGGAAGGGAACCAGAAAGCAGGTCTAGTGTAAGGCTTGATTTGTATTACTTATCTGTCTTTTTTTAATCCTCCATTCATCTTCCAGTCTTCTTCCTTCAGGTAGCTAGGGAATGTAGGAATCTAGCAAGCAGATTAAACTGTAGTACTAAATGTTTAAAATTACATTTTCAGTGTGAACGTTATAAATTATAGTTTTAAGGCAAGAGTCTGTGTTCAAAAAACCTTATTCTGCATATCATAGCCATACCTAAAAGAAGATCTGAAAGTGCAAATCTGCATGTGGTGGTCTGGCAAAAGGTTGATGATACACAAAAGTTCAGGAAAGACTGTGTTGCATTTTATGGACACATGCACAGCAGTGCTGTGAGTCTCTGTTTATTCTGAGGCATCAAACTAGGCTGTGTAATAATGTTATTATGAGAGAGATACAGAAGAAGCTAAGATTGTTTGTGACGATGGCCCAATACTGCACCTTATTACAGAAAAAACTTCTATACCATAATGTATCTTTTCACATTAATGATATTTCCCTATTGTAATTTAAGCTTAGCCTTGAACAATCTATTTTCCTTTTACTAACATTTTGCAATTACAGAATATACATTTGTTTATAGCATTGCGTCAAAATTCTAATAGCAATACTGAAATTATTTCAGGGTTTTTGTGCTCCACCTAGTGGTGTATATTCACTAGACCCCTTCCAAAGTGCAGCAAGCATTTCAGATGTTTTTTCCCCTTTCAATAATATTCAAGATCACAGGGCAGAAGCTATGTAATTTCAGCAAGAGCATGGCATGCACTCCGCTGAAGTTTTTACAGGGAGTCCTATTTTATGTAATACGGTAGCATGACGAAGTGTATGATGGCAGTCACTTCTGTTTGTGAAAATGTCTCGCTTTGCTGTCATCTGTACCTTTCTGTCATCTGTACCTTGCATTGCTTTTTACTGAATGGAGGACAATGCATGAGGATGTTGCTTGGCACGTTCACTTGTTTGAGTTGAACTATAGGGGAGTTATTCTGCTGTAAATGAAAATGTATATATTTTTATTTCATATATACTTAGGAACATCCAACCTACAGGCCTCAAGTTTCAGATGAAGCAAAGCGTATCTAGTGGGAAGCTGTAGTTGTAACTTTTGTGCATTCTGAATGCAACCAGTTATAATGCTTGTTAAAAAAACACAGAAATAGTACTTCAAGTTACCCTGGTCATGACCCATAGCAACCACTTAATACACATCAAGTCTGTTGCTTTGGGTTGCATATTCCCCATGTATGTGTTTATTAACACAGACTTATTTATCAACACTAGACACATTTGCACCTGGTTGGTAAACCTTAGCAACCAATAAGTGATTTGCAAAGTTTAAGTATCTAAGTTCATTTAAGCAAAAATTTGTTGGCTGCTATGACTTGGCGCACTAGGGCAAAGTTACACATGGTTGGTAAATATGCCAAATCTTCCAAGTTGGATTTCTGGTTTTAAAAAAAATAAATAATAATTTAAGGGCTACAATGCATACTGATAACGCTATCTGCTGTTTGATTATCATTTATTTTCTCTCTGACATTATTTCCTTTCTTTGTTTTTCTCCTTCTATGCCTGCTTCTTCTTCTTCTTCCTCTCAATTTCAAAGGAAAATTCCTCCCAAGCGGTAATTTTCTTTCACAAGAGCACCTTTAGCCATAACTTTTATGAATCAGTATTTAACTGCCATCTTGTGGTTGAAAACAAGAAATACACTGCTTAAGTACATGTATATGTTGTGTATTGATCTCTAAAAATATATTATATTGATATAATGTATGGCTGCTATATTTTATGGGTGGAGTTTTATGAAATATTAGTATGAAGAAATATAAGTATGCTTTGCAAAGCTTATTCATAAACCCCAATTTATTAAGAGCTCAATTTAAAGCATAGTTTTTACTTCTTTATAATTTAGTGGGTAAATTACATTCTCATTTTACACCTCCAAAAGAAGTCCAAAAGTATGTAGGTAGAATGGTTTATAATTATTAGTGACTTTAAGAAGGGAGTGGTCATCCTCATGCCACCATGCTACTAAAGACCTGTGCTTGCCTCAGGTTATTCTCAAATTGTATTACAATGATATCAACATTTGGCTTCTTATCTTACAGTCCTCCTCGAAAGCACATTGTGGATACCTACACAGATATCTACCACACATCAGCCTACAGTGATGCCAGCAAGAAACGTTTGATTGATAATACCGAAGATTGGCATCCCCGCACTGGCACCACTCAGTCTCGTTCCTTCCGTATCCTGGCTCAGATGACTGGCACTGAACACAGTGAGTGAACAGAATAATGCATAATAATCCAATGTAAAATTAAACTTCGCATGTAGTAGTTGTACAGTGAGTGACCAGTAAACTTTGACAGCAGATGTCTTTAAAGTGCGATTTCTTTTTACTAGGTTGTGTTGTAGCTTTTTCCTTGCTGTCACTGGAGATCATAAGCAGTATGAAATGTGTTAATGTAAATAGTGTATCTGGTTTATAAAAACCAAGTGCTTTCACACTATGCTATTAGTTTTTCCTTACTTTAGAAATGTTTAAACACTTTTTTTTTATTTTTTGTTTCTCAAATAGTGAGTGAACCAGAGCCTGAAAATGTGCAAAAGACCAAGTAAGTTGAATTTCTATATATATTTGTACTAACCATTATAACAACAAGACTCCTGTCTAGTTCTGCAAGCATCCTGTGGAACTGTGTTGTCAGATTATGTCCTTAAATGTAAGTTTTTTTTCCTACCTGTCTTTGCCTTGCCTGGGATCTCTGGGTTTGAAATATGATGGCAAACTGGATTTCATAGCATGTATTGTATTTTGATTGGCTAAAGCCCCTTTATTTAGTGGGGATACTGGAGTGTGCCATGAAGTTAATAGCATGATGCCGGACCTGTGTTGGGGTGCTTTCTGGAGTTGACGTTTCATGTTGTTACAGTTGCGTTTTTGTTTATTGGTATTGCTTGTTCTTGGCAAGAGTGTTCAGCCGATTTCTTAACAGCCTGGACAACCTGAGCTCATTGGCAGCAGAGATGAGTGAATTGACATTTTATTTAGCAAGATTTAATGACTGGTACATTACTTGTGGTTTGTGCAGTGCCAGCAAAGATTCATGTGATTTGAAACTAAATTACGATAATCATTATTTGAATCATGTAAAATCTGCCACAAATTTTCCCAAAGTTCATAAAAAAAAAGAATTGTCAAATTCCTTTTAAAGAAGTTTTGTATGTTGGCATTTGCTCATCTCTCATTGGCAGCATAAGCAATAAGCAGCAATTTAGGTGCATGATAACTATTAAGCAGTCCTGTCTTCATTTTCTCCTTACTTCTCTTCTCTATCGTTTCTCTTTTTGTAGGGAAAAGATTCCTGTGCAAACCATTAGCCCCAAATACACAAAATTACGTGACTGGCACCATGGCGTTTCAGCCCGCGTTCTTAATGTTCAGTGAACTGTTGCACTTTATTTAAGTTATCACTTTTCTAAACTGATGGCTTTACCCTCTTACTTTTTCCTTCTCTTGCATGAGGATAGATTCAGTGTGTGCATATCAATTTAGCTGTGCTTTAAGGGAGCTGATCCCGGTGGTGGAACAAGACCACGGAGGGCCCCAGTACCAGAATATTGCTTGGGCCCATCTTCCACAGGAAAATTACTTGAAAATCACTTAGTACATCCATACTTAGAAAGCATTGGACTCATGGGTGTATTTTATAGCTAGTAGTGCCATTAGTATTTTCGAAATATGTGGCTTAGAGCCTGTGGGAAATAGGAAATTGGATTAACATTAATAAGGTGTGCTAGTTTGTTCATTGTTCATAAAGGAAATGCAATAAAATTGTGTCAAGATGAAAAAGAAAGTATTTTATGCAATTTGCCACTGATTCATTTGGCCTCCCTGATGGTTATGCATGTATTCCGTAATATCCTTGTCCTGTTTACAATGAAAAAAAAGGTATTATAGTATGTAGATTGGCATTACAGCCTTCTTTCCCCGCCATGTTACATGACCTGCTGACGTACAAAAATAGAGGCAACAACAATCAAAAAATCAGTTTTTCAGTAAAAATGGTCCATTATATTGTGACACTGAAATTCTTCTCAATAGTAATCTTCCAATATAGCGGGTCACTGAAAGTATAATGGAAATTCTTCTGAAATGATAAGGTAAACTCCTTCCCTGGAAAATCACTCTTCTGATACCTTTTTTATTATGTTGTTCTAGAATTTGTTTGAGTTTACATTATATTCCCAAAAGTATCCAGAGACCTTCCTTTCCAACATCTCTTTCTGAAACCAAGGCTATTACAAGAATGTATGCCCTTCATTTTCTAAAATAACAGTGTCTGCTGTTTTTGAAAGACTTTCAGTGTCGGTCTATTCCACAGCGGTACCAGAAAAAAATGGTCCTTGTTGGCCTCTCTGGCCAAAACTCTCCCAACTCAAGGCAGCCACAATCTCTTATATACCCGCCTTGCCCTGGTGATTTCAGGTATGGGCAGGTTGCATGCTGCTATATGAGATTGAAGCATACAAATTCAGGCCTGTCTGAACTGGAAAAAGGTGGGTTAGATGTGTAGGTGGGCAGCCAGTGGCAGCAGTCCCTGTGGCCTTCAGGTGCCTAGTCTGACACTGAAAGACTATCCACTAGGTTTTGGAAAATTGTTGGTGGGATTTTCTTCCATTAATACAAAAGAGGTATTAATGAAGTTGGGCAGTGGTTTTGGTCAGTCAATCCTGGCTTGCAGGCTAGCAGTTTTCCAACTTATCCTCCAGGTGTATAGTTGGGTTGAAGTCAGGTCTTTATGCAGGCCAGTAAAGTTCTTTCAGTCCCATCTGGGTAAACCCATTCAGTATGACCTTTGCTTAATGCTTGGCGCCATCATTATGTTGAAACAGGAAAGAGCCTTTCTAACCTATTGCCAAATAGGAAGAAGCTTGGAATTGTCAGAGATGTCACTATGTGCTACAGCCTTAAGGTTTGCTTTCTTTGGACCTAGCCCAAACCATAGAACACAGCCACAAGTCATATCCTCTTCCACCAAACCTTACTGTAAGCATTATGAATTTAGACAGGTATTGTCCTCAGACAGGTATTGCTTTTGGAAGCCGGCAGTGACTGGATACTTTTGGCCATATAATGTAGTCTGATGACTATCTGAAGAGTATTGTGAGGTGTGTAATGGAATCATGGTTGAATTTCGCTTTCAAAACAATAAAAGCAGCCTGATGCAGAATGCGACTTATTGTGTATGTAGTTCTAGGGATCTCTGTGCATGGAATCTGCACTGCACCTTGCGTTTGAACATTACATTATTTCTGTATGACTTGACAGGCTGCTGTTCTGCTTTTCAGTTTAATTTATATTGGGTTTTTTTAACAATGCTTAAACAGACCATCAGTGTTCCATCTGTATATATAATTTTGCAGCTGTACAACAAAATGTTCTGCATTTATTTATTTAAGGCCTAGCAATGCATTCATATTTGTTTTGTTGGCTATATATTAGCTTACAGACACATTACAGGAATACATAGGTAGGGCTTTCGAACTTTGC
This sequence comes from Xenopus tropicalis, assembly GCF_000004195.4. Taxonomy (NCBI): domain Eukaryota; kingdom Metazoa; phylum Chordata; class Amphibia; order Anura; family Pipidae; genus Xenopus; species Xenopus tropicalis. Next base: position 76,441,167 of record NC_030677.2, on the reverse strand, counting down.
CTACTTTATAAAGGAGAAATGTAATTAAATAACATGTTGCTGCTATGTTAGGTTGTATTTGGCAATATCAATTTATAATTCAGCATTGGTACACTTGCAGAGCTGCAGAAATTTTAGATTTATGTGCTGTTTAACAGTTTGGTAAATAATTAATCTGTAGGCCTGATGCCCAACGGTGTCTTCCAGTTGCCTTATAATAGGAGGGTATAAGCAGTTTCCTGTACAGCAGGAATTGACAGTATTGGAGTCACAATAAACAAATGCAGCTTTATATATCTTAAAGGGGAACTCCACCAATATAATAATAAAATATAAGATTTTGTAAAATGAAAGACAATGCTAAGTAGAATCCAATGTGCATTCATTAAAATGTTTATGGATTTTAGTTATTAGTACATTTAAAATACCACTGAAACAATGCAATTGTCAGCCCTCCTCCAGTGAAGACTTTATTTTCCACAGTTCCTTGCATACTGCTGTAATTCCTGCTCTCTACAGGTCTGTTAATCACAGAGCCATGCAAGGCACTGTATGTATTAAAGTATTGGTTGAAGGAGAGGTAGCCCCTGCTACGTTGTTTCAATGGCACATGTAGTGAGAATGTGCAGTGGATGGAGTAGCAAGGGACTGACAAATTCTGCTTTCAGTGGCAATTACATTTACAGTAAGAGTGATAACAATATAAATGTGTATTGGAGCAATCCTTAAAAGTTTGTTTCCTTCTGAAAATCAGTTTGCGTTGCCAAATACATTTAGTTACAGTTTTCTGCTAATGAATAGTTATTCTATATCTACAGAATGTTTTATTTATTTTTAGATGTGTGTTTATGCAAAACCACCACAATAACATAACAATGTTCCAATTTGTGAGATTTATCCTGTAATATACAGAATTATGGTGCTCAAATTCAAAAACTGTATTTGTTTAAACAACTTAATAAATGTTCTTCCCACCTGAGTTTCTTCATTGTCTTTATGCAGTATTCACTACTTACTGTACACTGGGAAGTATGTGTTTCACAATGCATGTACTACCTATAAAGCTCAACAAGGACACCAACAAAGTTTAAAGAAAAAACAAAAAGGCACTTTGTTAATTACAAGTATTACCAAATATATATCCCCAAAATATAGTGAAAATATAGAGGTTTTCTTCCTCTATATTGTTTTATAAATATTGCCTAAAATAGACTGGCAACTTTTTATACTCTGTGTATATATTTTTTTTTTTAGTGAGTGATGAGCTGCCATGGTATGACATCTAAAAAGCTAGTTACATCTTTCTCATAGACTTTAGTGAAGCAGTGACTCAAATTTCCAAACTGTCAGGAACACAAATGGTAGAATGCATGCTTATTCAGAGGGCAGCATCTCATGCAAATAAGAAAAGAACAATTTACAAACGATCAAAAGGCACCATATGATGGTGCTTTTTTACCTTTAATGGTAAAGGCTCCTCTTCAGCTGCACATAGAACAAACTTAATTTAGAGAAAGTGGGTACTGGCCCAAGGAGAATCCTGAACAAACATGAAAAATTCCAAGAAATTATTTGGTTCATTTGCCTTTGAGCTAATGGTATCAGATGTTGTTTTTTTTCAGCCTTTCTTCGAAACTTGTTTTTAAGAGTTGGCAACAGTTTGATATCTTCAGTTCAGTCTACACTCAGCCCTCTGGGAAAATATTTCTATATAGCATTTCAGCATTGAGTGGGGGAATTTGAAGATATCAAACTAAGCAATAGTGCGCTGCCATTGGAACATAAAACTGCATACAGGAGCACACTGCTTTAATGGTGTACTGTAATGACATTCACACAACATACATACCGGGATCAATTTAATCAGTAGCCAATTAACCTGCCTGTTATTGTACCCTGAGGAAATCCACGCAGGTATGAGGATAACCTAAACATTTCTTGCAGACAGTGCCCCAGTCAAAGACAAGCTCTGGACTCCACCAAACAAGCATACTGCCTGGCTTATGTACTTTATATTGTATATTGGGCTGCTGGAAAATAAGCATTTTTGAGCTGTGCATTTTGTTTCATTTTAAATATTTATAATATCCTAGACAGGCCACACACATTGGTAAAATAACAGTATATTTGTATATACACATGTTGGGTCACTTAGCAGGAGTGCAGATCCAATTATTACAAGGTCAACTGATTACTCCATACATAAGCAAAGTGTATAATTGCCTAAATGGTATTAGAGCTTAGCCAACTTGGAAGCCCATGCATAGAGACAAATTCCAAATATGAAATAACTCTATAAAATAATAATGGTTATTGGCATACAGTAATATAGGCTTCAACAATGTTTTATTTTCATTACAAAAGGATCTTGCAAAGAAAATATTCAAGTTAATTTTGTAAAATAAATACATCAGCTGACTTCACAATTATAATCACATGGTGTCTTAATATAATAACAAGCATTTTCCCAGTTCAGTTATGGCATGGCTGATAGCTTAAAAGGCATTCTATGTTTCTCAATGAATAAATTAATTCCAGTTAAACTAAACATCAGGTCAGTTGCTAATCATGCAATAAGTGAGTGTTCAGTATTTATGGACTACGACTGAATCATATGGAAGAAATGTGAGATGAGTGTATTATTTAAACTGACTCTATTTAACAGATAGTAACAGAACAGATTTTACTGCAGTCCCTCTAAGCATATTTTACTTGTGGCAATCAAGTGGTAGGTCAGTAAACAAGCCCTGCAAATTACTACTGATGCTGTTATATCATAAATTCTAGTGAGCATGGGCTTTTAATCCTCCTGTTCTTTTTCTGCCCCCTGTTAATGATATCATTGGTAAGCACTGTGTAACTTGATGACATTATATGATAACTGAGGGGAATGACTCTACCACACTCTATAGCTTGCCTAGCAAAGCTGCAGTGTTAAATTGTGTCAAGTTATCATGACCGTTTCTATGTATTTCCATGGCAATGAGAATTTCTAGGGTTCCATCAATGTGACTAGTGATATGTATGTGTCTCAGTTGAGATAAAAGATGGTCACGTGTTAATAAAAGTATACTCTATGATTTTTCAGTACATGTGTGGTCTGACAATCCCAAACTTATATCCATGTACTTTGGATAATGGTCTTTTGATCAAATGGGCAAGCTTAAAAATTAAATCTTCCAAGGCAGAATATCAGTCAGTATATAGTGCCTCAGCAGCTGAGGAAGTGAGGGTTCCGGCTGTCACCGCAAATGGATGGATTAACAGAAAGGTGGCCATACCATATATGGCCCCTTGCATGCAATCTGAAAGCATTGTGGCCTTCGTATGGCCACCATTATGAACAAAGTACAGGTATGGGACCTGTTATCCAGAATTCTCGGGACCTGGGGTTTCCCGGATAAGGGATCTTTCCGTAATTTGTATCTCCATATCACAAGTCTGCTAAAAAATCATTCAAATATTGAATAAACCCAATAGGATTGTTTTGCATCCAATAAGGATTAATTATATCTTAGTTGGGATCAAGTACAAGGTTCTGTTTTATTATTACAGAGAAAAAAGGAATAATTTTTAAACATTAGAATTATTTGCTTATAATGGAGTCAATGGGAGAAAGCCTTTCTGTAATTCGGAACTTTCTGGATAACGGGTTTCCGGATAAGGGATCCTATACCTGTAGTTGAATATAGAAATTTTATTCTGTTATCCAGCTGCAGATCCGAGAGTAATTTTATGATCTTCTTTATTCTTAGGGAAAGTAATATTTGCAATGGTGATATCAGGTAATGTGGTTAACACATATGTGTTTTATTCACCTGCCTGCTAAATAATTATAACCACACCAGATATTTCAAGATGTCACTTTGCTAATACATTAGAGTATTTAAGGCAAACAAAGTTAAAATTATGATTTACCTCTGATCATTTTGCAACGTTATGACCCACAATGAACAAACTTGTAAATAACACACATCCTGTCCTATTCCCTTCCTTGCCTCCTAGTTTCCTTACCTCCCGGTTGCATTTCTAGGGAAGCACTGAATCCACTATTTTCGGATTTGGCTGAACCCCAAATCCTCCGTAAAAGATCTGCCTGAATAGAACTGAATCCTTAGCCTAATCTGCATATGCAAATTAACATACGGAAAGAGCTGCGTTCGCGCGGTGAAAAATTTGCAACTTCTGTGTTTATGTGACAAAAAGTCACGTGATTTTAAGGATTCGGTTCAGCCAGGAGCACAGTATCGGCCGAATCCGAATCCTACTGGAAAAAGGCACAATCTTGGCCGAATCCCCAACTGAATCCTGGATTTGGTGCATCCCTATGAATTAAATACCTGAATAAGAGCAAGGCTTGCAGACAACATGGGGGATTTGATATTGGACATATGATTTGTTTAAACCAATTTTGCTAGTAGGTACTGGATGCAGTTCTAAGAAACTGTGTGCCAGCTTATAACCTTTTTGCCATGTTTTGGCAACACCAAGAATTCTTATTGTTTTATATTGTTCATGTAGATTTGTGTATGCATTTTATGTGTATTCCCAATAAAAATACTAGCCATATTGGAAAGTACCTACAAATACTTTTAAAAAAATTGGAATTTATAGTAGGTGTATAAATCATTGCCCTTGGATATTATTAGATGAGGAAAATTAGGGAAATGAAACAAAAAAACCTGTGACTGTAGGAAAATTGTGGCATCAATGGGGAGTACATTGTTCTCTTTCTATAATTGTTGTGGAGTTCTGCCTTCTCATTAAAATGCGTTCTGCATCTGGAACATGATTACTTTTATCTAAAAGAATAATCAAAGTATTTCCAACCTAGAATTATATAAGCAGGAGAGGAAAACATGCTTTTAAAATAGACTCACTGTGGTTCTTTTACTGTATAATTTTGGAGAGAATAGATTAAAGGAACAGTAACACCAAAAAATAAGAGCTTTAAAGTAATAAAAATATAATGCACTGTTGCCCTGCCCTGGTAAAACTGGTGTGTTTGCTACAGTAACACTAATATCATTTATATAATAAGCTGCTGTGTAGCCACGGGGGCAGCCATTCAAGCTGGAAAAAAGGAGAAAAGGCACAGGTTACATAGCAGATAACAGATAAGTTCTGTAGAATACAATAGTGTTTTATCTGTTATCTGCTATGTGCCTGTGCCTTTTCTCCTTTAAATGGCTGCCCCCATGGCTTCACAGCAGCTTATTTATATAAATTATAGTAGACTTTCTGAAGTAAACACACAACTTTTACCAGTGCAGGGCAGCAGCACATTATATTTTAGTTAGTTTTATACACTTTAATTTTTTGGTGTTACTGTTCCTTTAATAGCAAAACAATTACAATGTAATCAATGTTAAGTTTGGTGATGTAAGACTGATGTCTAGCACTAGAAATGTATCTAGTGCTTTGAGTAGAAAACATACTTTGAGAAGTAAAGTTACTTGGAATTTTTGAACACTTCTTTGGTGATAACTGTTTTTTAGGTGATAACTGCCCAAATACAGTATAAGGGCTGTTGCTTGCATGTTATTGTACTGCTAGCCAGATGTGGGCTGACTTTTCACACATGTGAAAGTATGTCATCTCAAAGTATGCTTTCTTCTCAAAGTATGTTTGATCTCATATTCAGCATTGGATGCTGTCATCTTGTTGATACTCTGCTTTCCAAGCCAGTATTGTTCTTAACAAGAGCAACTTCTAAATATCATTAAAGCACCTCTGCAGAGTCTCCTAATGGAAGAGAAGATCGGAAACTTTCTCAGAATGCTGAAGCCTGTTCAGTAGCAACTCAGACTGATGTACCTGTAGAAGATGTGACATTGATATTGGATCTTTCCGAGAGGTCTGCTTGCTGCTGTGCTTGTAGTAATGCATCACCAGTCATAATAATCATGTTACTGATCTAGTGTGTTAAGTTATAAGATTCATTATTATACATAATAGAGAAGAGGTAAAAGGTGACTGCAAAGTCTTCTCACTATTGATGATCTGCTGCTATCTCCTTTGCATGAGCGATGTCTTCTGCAGCATGGTTCCATGGCACTTTAGATCATCACTGCCATAGCTATACATTATACAGTAACTTTTTTCTTTACCATTATAGTCCTCATTAATAGAATGTGCAGGATATCACTTGGGAATGTTATTAATTGCCTAGGAGATATAGGTTTTAAATCTCTTGAGCTCTGTAAATAAATACAACCTTTATGTTTTTTCATAAAAACTAGATTATCTGGGTACTTGTATTTAAAAATGATTAAACAATTTGCCCTCAAAAAATAATGTCCCATTGACATTTACTTATTGTATACGCCTATTATTTAAACACTTCAAATTACTTCTGACTGACTCCTTGGCACTGTATTACACAGCTCACATTCCTAGGTACATGACTCATGAAAGTGAAGCACATTTATGAGGAAAAATGTTTTAAAAGCTCTTTTGACCATCTTGTATTTTCCTTCTTCGTTTTTCTATTATGTTCTATATTAAACTGGAATGTGAATGTTTGGACCACAGGCCAGAACCTGCACTGCTGGAAAGAGAGGAGACATATTTTGTGTCTTCATGTAGAACATCCCCAGAAAAGTCAGCTGTTCAGACCAGCCCTTCTCAGTCTCCCCATAGGAGGTAAACCGATTTCAGCCATTGGTTTAACAAAGCAAATCATCAAGGGAGGTGCTCCGCACTGGTCAAGGGCTTCTTTCTTATTGCAATGGTTAGCATTGTATGACAGTGGCTCAGTGCCACTTTTAAACTGTCCATTCTGTTCGCTTACTACCCAAACTGTTTGATCACTGGTTCATTTATATTACCCCAAATGTTTTTTTTTAGTTAATCAATCTGTTATATCTAGGGTTGTGCCAATGTGTCTGGTGAATGTATCAATTAGCCGTTTTACTGTGTTGGGGAATGCATTAGTATTAACTGCGAGTGGCTGGATTACAAAGTGGTAGTTTAGCTATCCATCTGACTGGGCAAATTAAACAGCTGTCCTAGATACTTGAAATGTCAGCCACATCTGGCTAGCAGTACAATAACATGCAAGCAATAGCCCTTATATTTTAGCAGTTATCACCTGCTTGTGGCACAAGCAAAAAAAAAAAATGTACATATCCAAGTACAGGTATAGGTCCCATTATCCAGAATGCTCGGGACCAAGGGCATTCCAGATAAAGGGTCTTTCCATAATTTGCATCTCCATACCTTAAGTCTACTAAAAAATAAATAAAACATTAATTAAACCCAATAGGCTTGTTTTGCATCCAATAACGGTTACTTATATCTTAGCTGGAGTCAAGTACAATGTACAGTTTTATTACTGCAGGGAAAAAGGAAATCATATTTAAAATTCTGAATTATTTGATTAAAATGAAGTCTATGGGAGACGGGCGTTCCGCAATTCAGAGCTTTCTGGATAACAGGTTTCCGGATAATGGATCCCATACCTGTAACCTTCTCATAAAGACAGTTTGCCGAGACAAAGCACCCAATGTACCCTATTGCTTTTTCTTGTCCATGGTAGATACCAGCATACTATAAAGGTATTAAAGGGCAAGGAAAGGCAAAGTCACTTGGGGGTGCCAAAATGTTAGGCACCCCCAAGTGACTTTAATCGCTTACCTTGTACCCCGGGCGTAGTGCTTCCTCCTTCCGGCTTCGTTCTTGGAACGACTAAGGACAAGCACATGCGCATTAGAGTGAAAAGCCGACTTCTCTGTTAAAGTTCAGCTTTTCACTCTACTGCACATGCGCGCAAGCGAACTCGGAAGTAGGAAGTGCTGCAGCTACCCCGGGCTGGTGCTGTTCTCTCCGTATAGGGGCACCAGCCCGGGGTAAAAGTAGACGATTAAAGTAACTTGGGGGTGCCTAACATTTGTGACTTTGCCTTTCCTTCTCCTTTAAGGGCCAGTACTATGCAACAGGTGGAAATAGACACATGTCATGTCTGAATTGGTGAAATCATAGAACTGGTCATTATTTCACTTATGGTTGCTCTGTACATATGACAAGTATGCAATGGTTTTGTGTTCCCACTTCTGGCCCTGCTAGCAAACTATGTAAGTTACAAGCCAAAACTACTAGTAAATACATATGCTAAAATGGAGGTCCTTTTTGAGTGTGATTCTAGAGCTCTGATTACAGGGCATAGAATGTCAGACTATGTATTCCAAGAATTTGAAAATAGCAATTAAACCTATAGATTGAGTTGAATTATAATTTTTTCAACACACTGTATCATTTATACTAAGGAATGCACCAAATACAGAATTCGGTTCAGGATTCGACTAAGATTCAGACTTTTTTTTTGTCAGGATTCGGCCAAATCCATGCTCCTGGCTGAACTGAGTCTGAAACCTAAAAATCACATGTCTTTGTCACGTAAACACGGAAGTTGCGCCGTAACTAATTAGCATATGTTAATTAGGATTCGATTCTGTATTCTCCTGAATCTGAAAAAGTGGATTGGGTGCATCTCTAATTTATTCATAACATATCATATAACAATCAAAAGCAAATTTCTACTTTTTCTTGATATTCTCTTTACTTTCTCTTTCCCTTATTTTTTTCTTTTTTCCTGCTGTTTTTTTTTCTACAGAAAGTCATTATTTGACAATCCTTTGGAATCCTTACCAAAAGCTGCACCTTTCCCTCCTGCTACTGTTCAGATACTTAAAGTCAATAGTCAAGTAGCTACAATCGCCAAAACAGCATCTGTTTACATGAGGTTTGATTTTTTTACTTTGAATTGTAGTATGGCACAAAACCCAATATGTTCACACCATACTCCTATTATAAGTTACATTAAAATAGGATAGGATGTAATAAAACCAATGTTAACAAATGGTTTAATACTCACAAGCCTGCTGATTTGAACACTCCTCAAACCCCTCCTACAAGGACATCTACTTACTACAGACTGATTTATGCTAATATGGGCCAGTTTTTGTAGCATGAAAATCAGATGTAGCAATCTTAGTGTTGCTTAGGTGCAAAGCCACATTTGTTGACGCAGAGCTAGATTAGAAGCAACCAATATGATTCGACTATCCAGATTTAGTGTAGCTGTAATCTTTTTGCACCAACCACTGTCTAAAGTGTTAAGCTTATCTGATAGCAGACTGATTGACCTATCATGAGCTGCTTTATGCAGACCGTTTGTGCTTATTTACCTATGTTATATGGTTTACCAGTTCCCTTCAAAAGTAGCTGCCAGTCTGCTTTCACAGTCTGCATCACTTAGAGAGGTGTTAAGTTGATCATATCATTATTTTTGGGGCAGTTTAAAGCTGGCCATACACGTGGCGATCCGACGATGTTTCGTACGACCATCGGTCGCACGAAACATCGTCAGATCCGCCACACACCATTCAGGGCTGAATCGGCAGGTAAGGAGGTAGAAACAATAGGATTTCTACCTCCTTCTGCCGATTCAGCTCTGAAGGGAGAATTTTGGTCAGGCGCCTTCTATGGCGCCCGATCAAAATTTTCTAACTTGGCCGATCAACGAGCCGACCGATTTCAGCAGCTTCCTGCGACATCGGTCGGCTCGCTGACATACCATACACGCACCGATTATCGTACGAAACGAGGTTTCGTACGATAATATCGGTGCGTGTATGGCCACCTTTAAGCTGGCCATACACGTGGTGATCAGATCCGCCACACACCATTCAGGGCTGAATCGACAGGTAAGGAGGTAGAAACAATAGGATTTCTACCTCCTTCTGCCGATTCAGCGCTGAAGGGAGATTTTGGTCAGGCGCCTTCTATGACGCCCGATCAAAATTTTCAAACTGGTCCGATCGGCGAGTCGGCCGATATCAGCAGCTTCCTGCGATATCGGTCAACTCGCCGACATACCATACACGCACCGAATATCGTACGAAACGAGGTTTCGTACGATATTATCGGTGCGTGTATGGCCACCTTTAGGCACTAAAATGGTTACAGAATTGCATTCAGTTGAAGAGGGGCTGTCAATTTACTGTCCATGTGGCACCCACCATGTCACAAGTTGTGCCCAAACATCTCCTGCATCTAGTACACGCTTTGGCACTGGTTTGCTACACTAGAAGGTTTGAATGTGAAGCTTGATGCACATTGTTTTACCAGAATGGGTGACATCTGCCATTGTATTTTAGGGCAAATGAGTCAAGTGCTTATACAATGGTAGATCCTGTACACTGATTGTATTGTATTGTATTTTTGCATATATGATCATGGGCCGATAGCATACCTTCTTCCACCTGATCTGGTTATTTTAGGCAGTTACTGGGTATTGGTTCATCATTTGTGTGGCACAGCTGGCCAGTGATCTGCCTGCTTGTCCATTCAAATAAAAACACATATCAGCACAAGTGTACCAAGCTTCAATCCTTGATGTATAACAATAGACAGTGCATGCAAATATAATGTAATAGACATTACTTTTTTTTTAATATGTGATACACCTTGTTTCTAAATATCAACCAAGTATCAAGGCACAGGAGTGCAGTGATTGGCTTGAGACTTGAGACTGTAAATGCCAGACCACTTTTTCTTATTCTTTATTACTGATATTTGGCAAATGAAGGTCATCTATGGTAATACCAGACTCTCTACTGGAGAATAGTAGTTCGGCAGCAACTGTAATTAATGGAACTGGAACAAAGATAAACGCCAAAGAAAAATGCAGTATTGCCACTCAGACGTGTGACAAAGTTTTGATACCAGCATCATCGCCTTGTGCTGTGGAATACATAGCCAGCGTCATTCCTTCAACCCCACAAGTGCCCCCCAGGTATTCAGAATGTTATTTGTCGCTGGAGAGAAAACTGACACTGTTTTTCTAAAAATATACTTAGTTTTATTTTACAGAACTGCTTTAGGCTCCAGATGTCACCATTACCATTAGGATTTCTGTAGTGCCAAAGGCCTTAGTAAGACTTGGGCAATTGTCTCTGATGTCTCAGCCTGGTCTTGTGTATAAGGCATGGCGGCTTTCCATCTGAAAGATAACCAACATAAGGACATGCTGTCTTGTGCCATTTATCTTAAGTGTTCTCAATTAAGGGACATTAGTTCTTTTTATTGTACCTCTTTCTTATGTTTGTTGTGACCAGCATCCATGGAAATGGCTCTCTTGTGTAAATTGTTTTTAGATTACCACTCCAACTTCATCCTGAGAGTTCCAGGAGTCATAAATGAAATACTTATTTGCTTAGCCCTTCATGTTCCCACACAGTGTCTTCTTTAGCTAAATGGCACACTTTCATCACACATCTTTACTGTACATTCATTCTACTGCATTAATAAATTGGAATGTTTCTTCTCTGGAATTGCACAAATAAGAAATAGTAAGTGGGCTGTTTTATAAAGTTGTGTAAAATGATCTAAAAGTAGCAATAATAACTGTTTTTTACACAATGGACTTCATGTATCCATGAAATCAATTCACAGATTTATAAATACCCTGGATTTTACAAAGCAATGCCTGCTGTACAGATGTGTGCTGTTATTTTCACAGCTTTATAAATAGGCAGATAAATTATGATTTTAAAGGGGAAATACCCCTTATCTTTAGATAATGTTTGGTCCATTCTTTTCCCCATAAATAGGAGTATTGTGTGAGATTATTTTTCATGTACGCCTAATTTATTTCTCTGCATACATGTAAATGTATATCATTTATACTTCTAATATGGAGCTGGGCTATTGCTAGCAATTGCTAGTGTTTTGTAATCCATTTGCACCAGTAGAACAGTCCCTATTGTGAATGACTCTTCCACATTTAGCAGCATGACATGCCCCTTCAAAAGAATACAAGGATTATTTACTCTCCATATATAGAATTTATATTTAAGTCTGCATGCTGTGATAAGTCTTTTGAAACATTTTAACATAACATTGTAACATGAATATGCCTTGCACACCTGTCCGGAAACAATGTTCTTTTTTATCCGGTTGCTTTGTTTGCCTCTCTGATAATAGAAAGAGAGAATGTGCTTGATAAAGTAAATAACATGCAATATCCAGTAAAATATAATTATATTTTATCTTTAGTCCTGTCAGTCCCTCTTTACTAAATTTCTTCTTTATCTTGCTTTGCTTCCCACTGTTTCTGTCTTTCTATAAGGCAATATATAGCAGCAAATCCCCTGGATACACTGCCAAAATGTGCTCCTTGCCCTCCTCCAGTGCTTGCTCCTCTTACCATACAAACCTGTAAGAGCAAAGTCAGTGCAGTGGCGGCTGTGACTGCTATTGTGGGTGCCCAGGCCAGGTAATCAATACCTCCTGTAAAGTAATTTCTAACTATTTTAATAGTGAACCCTTGTCCTAGCAGGAAAAAGCTGCTTAGTCAGGTAAATGCAAATGTTAAAAAATATATAGTTTGATGGTGCTGAATGCTGTGGATTTATGCAAACTCAAGAATATATATAGGTTGTGGGTTTATGTTTTGGTTCAGTTTTCCATAGGATCCACTAAGCAGTAAGAATAATGAATAACATGATGGTCTCTAGGGGTTACAAGACTAAGGCAGTGTTTTCACAAAATAGTGAATAAAACTGACCAAACTGACCATACATGAAGCAGATAAAATACACAATATACATAGTTCAGGTTTCAGTACAGGTATTGGACCCCTTATCCGGAATCCCTTTATCCAGAAAGTTCCGAATTATGGAAAGGCTGTCTCCCATAGACTCCATTTTAATCAAATAATTCACATTTTTAAAAATGGTTTCCTTTTTTTCTGTAATAAAGAAACAGTAAATTCACTTCAAAAGCCAAAATATGGAATAGTCATTGTTAGTAAATATAGAGCCAAACTATTATAGGTGCAAATTAAACCCTCTAGTGGCCAAAGAGGGTAACCACAACTAAATATAAGTCCGCACCAATGCAAAAAGATAAAGAATATAAACTTTATTACATTCCATTAAAATAAATCCCATGTACAAAGTACCTTGTACTTGATCCCAAAGATCTAATCTAATCCTTATTGGAGCCAACACCATCCTATTGGGTTTAATTACTGTTTAAATATTTTTTTTAGTAGACTTAAAGTACGAATTTAAAAAAAGACCCCTGGATAATGGGTCCCATACCTGTACATGTATGCTGGCTAGACCAGTATCTGCCTACCATAGAAATCAGTGGGTACATAACTTGGGCAGGTTTGAAGTGAAGAGAAACCAAAACCAAAAAAGGCTAGTGTATGGCCTCGTTAACCACCCATGGATTTAAGCATGATTTCAGTTATCCATTGCAGTAATCTTTCACAATTTACCTATGTTGTAAGCTTGTTCAACATGTCTAGTAAAAATATTGGTACCAGTGTTAGGGATCATGAAGAGATGGAGGTACCTATGAAAATGATGTTGCTTATGTCAGTTATAACTTAGAGATATGCAGTGGCTTTGTATGTAGGTAATGTACAAATTAGAAAAGTAGACCTTTACAGCAACGTGTTTATTGTGCTAGGCTTAAAACTCAAATCTTAAGCTCTACTGCCTTCTCTGTATATTTTGGCTGTATGTTGTATGCACAGTAACACTTTGCAAAGTTTCAGCAGATAAACTACTTTAAGATGCAGCATTTTGGTTATTAATGACTGAGTGCATTTATTTATGCAATCTTTTCTTTGTTGCTGTTACAGAGGAAGTTTTAGTAATCTAGTAAGGATGGCCCTGGTATTTAGCATAGTTCAAAGTGTATGTTCTTTTTAATAGTAAGAACAGGTATCATTGTAATTATATATATTACTAGGTCATAATTTGTGTGCTATGCAGTTGTGTTTTTGGGAAAAAATAGTATTAAAACTGTCTCTTTGCTATCACTTATGTTTTGCTTGCTCAGACTTTCCGATCCCTTTGTCTCTCGCTCTCTCTTGGATGCTCTTCTCATATCCCCAATACCAAAGTCATCTTTTCCAACTTCTAAACCAACAAGAAAATCCACTGGTGGATTGTACACAGGGCACAATCACAGGTGAGGTTTGCAAGCTGATTTCAGTTGTGAAAGACTACATATAAAGGTATGGGATGCCATATCCGGAAACCCATTATCCAGAAAGCTATGGATTACGGGAAGGTTGTCTCCCACATTTTTCTAAATGATTTCCCTTTTCTCAGTAATAATAAAAAGTGGCTTGTACTTAATCTTAACTAATAATAAACTATGCTAATAATTAAACTATACTAATAATTAAACCATGGAGATCCAAATTACAGTAAGGAACCTTATCTAGAAAACCCCAGGTCCCCAGCACTCTAGATAACAGATTCCATACCTGTGTACACACACAAACACACACACACAAATATGTATATATACATATAATGGCATGTATAAACTGCACATTTAACATGGTTGATGGTGGATAATTTTAACTTTTAAGTAGGGCAGCAACCCTACAAATACGTAAGGTTTATTTTCTCGTTCATTCTGCATATGTCTGTAATAATGAACACGTTTTTTTATACCTCTGCACTTTGGGTGCTTAAAAATGAATCTGTAAACTGTATAGGTCAGGGACTCTGTGTTCCTGGATAGCTCTGCGTGCAGCAAGGTTAAAACAGCAACTGTCAGCAGTAAGAAATTACAACTCCAATTACATCCCAAGTTTGCCATATGGGTATTGCACTAATAAAAGCTCTTAATACATCCAAGTAAAATGTTAAAGGTAGGGTCATCAATTTTTATATTTTATAGAGCTGTGTATTTTGGCTTTTGCTGTTTCTGGTAATCAGATTGATCTCATAAGAATAATTCACAGTTGGCTAAACTTAAGAAATCAGCATCTTGTACAAAACTATTTCATATGAAAAAAAATATATAAATGCAGTTTTCTGTTTTATATGTTACAGTCTGCAAAATATTTTTCTGAGGAACAGTTTTCCTGCCAGAAAGTATGGTTACTAAACCTCCTGCTAAGTGGTGTAGCACCTTCTTTCTGTAGTGGTGTATGTTGGGAATAGATCCTGTATCAACTCTCTATGTGGCATGCGGCCTGAAACACTCTGCAGGAAGTGGCCCTCATGTCCTTCAGGCACCCAGTGAGCAAACTGCAGCCCTCCAGATGTTGCTGGGTGACAACATTTAATACCCTCACTGTTAGCCTGTTTTTTTTTATATAATCGTCTTATGATCCTATAAACCAGTGATCCCCAACCAGTGTGGAATGTTGCTCACCAACCTCTTGGATGTTGCTCTCGGTGCCCCCCAAACAAGGTAGTTATTTTTTAATTCCTGACTTGTTGGCAAGTTTTGGTTGAATAAAAACAAGATTTACTACCAAATAAAGCCTCCTGTAAGCTGAGTGTGCTTAGAGGCTACCTAATAGCCAATTTTAGCCCTAATTTGGCACCTCCATTAACTTTTATGATGCATGTGTTGCTCTCCAAGTCTTTTTACATTTAACTGTGGCTGATGAGTAAGAAAGGTTGGGGACCCCGACTGTAAACGGTAGAGGGGGTGGGTTTTCCACACTTAGGGGCATATTTATTATGCTGTGTAAACAATGGCGAGAAAATTTGCCACTCATTGGCAGGCTTCGCTGTGTAAAAATAAAATCTGCGTAATAGCAGCGTAAAATCTGGCGTTAGGACAGCGATCTTTTACACAGCTTTTTACACCATTTTTTCAGCAAATTTGTTTTACACAGCTTTATAAATATGCCCCTTCTGTTAAATGCCTCATTAAAACAGAAAAAGTATTTTATTCCTGTGACATCAAAAAGTTTACTTTTAGTACAAGACTGTTGGGCTGGTGGATACAAACACCTAGTAAATAAAAAAAAAAAAAAACTAAACATTCCGTAGTAAATGCAAAGTACTGATAGCAGGAATTAAATCACATTTTGCAAATGACTGGAAATGTGAAAAGCTTTGTGTAATGGAATTCCATCCACAGACAGTGATTCTGATTAATGCAACCATAAGGAATGATAAGCTGCTCTGTATAGCTGCATTGTCACTAGCTTTAGAAACTGCTTGATAGGGGCATTTTTGTGACTTTTCAGCAAGTTGTCATTTTTACTACTGTCACAAAAGGATCATGAACTCAAAAAACCTTCAGCTTCATCCTTTTACTCCGTATTTGAAGTAAATGAATACAGAACTCCCATTTTACGTTTTTTCAGAGGCCCTGAAAAATATGGTGAACAATCTGGAAAATTGTAAAATTAGTGGGACTAAAGGGAAAAAAATGTAAATTGAGGGAAAAATTAAAATCAGATTGCTTTGTATTTAGCATATAGGATTTAGCACAATACAGATGATCAAAATGACTCCACAACTGGACAGCACATCTTATTACTTAAATTCAGTGACTTTATTAAATAGGGGGACATTTAAATGGTCAAACTGATTACCTTTCCTGTTTAAAGTGTTGAATGAGAATATATGTAAAGGGAAGCAGGTGAATTAGGTGTTATATCTGAGTTGGCTGACACTATGAAGAAGGGATGCATCCACACACCAGACAGTCCAGCTGTGGGTTGATAATATAACAAAAAGGACTCTCAGAACTTCCGCCCCAACACACACAGAGCAATGGGACCAAAAGGGGAATGTAATATATGTCGCCAACGGGGACAAAAACCATCACAATGGGACAAAATTTTAGCTTTACAGCAAATTTTGCATTTGTGTGACAGGTGACAGAAAAATACCATCTGCAAACCCTTTGCATGTCTTGTGACAGAAAGTTTGCAGCTGCTGATTTTTTTAGTTTGCGCAAGTGCGCAGTGTATGTAATAAAACTTCTTAACTGATTTTCGTGTTAAGATTTACGCCATCTTTGAGCAAGTGTTAAACACTTGCAATGTAATTTTACACACCGCTTGCGATTTTTATTACATTCCCCCTCAAGATTACGCAATGTGTTGTTATACATTGCACATTGATCACTTCTAGATCTGATTTACCTCTTAAATCAATTATAAAAATGTCAGGATATACAAATGTGAAGTATGCCAGACAGTACCTCCTAGCTTTTGAACACTTTTAAAAATTTGCCATGTAAAAGCTTGCAAGTTTCTCTAAGTCAAAGGGAGTTGTTATAGGCAAAATAAAGACATATTCTCAAACTTGAATTTTTAGAGCTTGTAAACTCAAAATTTGAGATATGTGAGTTTATTCAATTTAGAAAGATAAACTCGAATTTACAAACGAAAACACTGATACATAAGACTATTTAAGAACAGCGCTGTTTATCAGTATGGCAATCTTTAGTGAACATTGAGTTGCGCATAATTTAGCAGTACCCCAGATTTTTTATTTGTGAATTATGATTTGTAAAGTACACTTTTCTTAGAAAGTACATATATCTGTGTAATGTTTTACTAAAGAAACTACTGAAAGATAGAGCTCTAGGCTGTGTGTCTATATATTTATAATTCAAATTTCTGATATATAATGTTTATGTTGTCTTATATTTTTTCTTTTTTTTTTTAGCAACGTGTCAGTGGAAGTTCCACCAGCTACTGCAACATCATCAAAAATTATGCCAAGTTCATATAAATCCCCACCGTCCAGCAAACCTGTCACCAGCAAGCCAACAGGATGGCAAACAGGTAAACCAGTTATTTTTCTCCCTTGCCTTAATTGAAGCAGGTTTTCCATTCAGCATTGCATTCATAAATTTGACAACATAGTTTTCTTTGTTAAATGTTGTAAGACTATATCCTCCTTCTTTTAAGTGTATTAAGTCTGTTTAAATTCTTGTTCATACCCTGATTGCCCTCAGGCTGTATCTTCAAAATTCCTTATAAATACCCATACTAGTAAGCAATGAGATCATCATCCAGCCCAAAACTGCATACGTCTGTGGATCTTTTGACTGCAGTCAGCCTACATAAGAAGGGACTGATGGAAGGTATTACAGTAACAGTAACACCAAAAAATGAAACTGCTTTAAAGTAATAAAAATATAATGCACTGTTGCCCTGCACTGGTAAAACTGGTGTGTTTGCTACAGTAACACTACTATAATTTATATAATAAGCTGCTGTGTAGCCACGGGGGCAGCCATTCAAGCTGGAAAAAAGGAGAAAAGGCACAGGTTACATAGCAGATAACAGATAAGTTCTGTAGAATACAATAGTGTTTTATCTGTTATCTGCTATGTGTCTGTGCCTTTTCTCCTTTGAATGGCTGCCTCCATGGCTACATAGCAGCTAATTTATATAAATTATAGTAGACTTTCTGAAGTAAACACACAACTTTTACCAGTGCAGGGCAGCAGCACATTATATTTTAGTTACTTTTATACACTTTCATTTTTTGGTGTTACTGTTCCTTTAAGTGGACTAAAGCCCTGCCTTTTTGGAGTCCCTGCCCTGGAGTCCATGGTACTGACGCATATGTGGATGACATACCCCCAATTTCGTAATCCTGGATTGAACATTTTGTTGCTTTAGTATAAGGTTGACAAAAACCCTGATACCCTGAGTAATATAGTATTCTAGATAATCAAAGAAAGCATAGCACTTTGAGAAATCTCTTTGCTACATATGTAGTGGCAGTCAGGAGGCTGTAGAGTACAGTAGATTGTTTTTTTGAGGTGAAGACGCTTTTGGTGTTTGTGGTAAAATGATTTAGCCATTTCAAATAACTGTTTGGCAAGGAATCATTTGAAAGCTTTCTAAATACAGTAAAATTTAAATGTTACACTTCTAAAGGGAAGAGGATAAACCTGGTAGAAAATGTAAATGTAAGTACATTATGGACAACATTTTGTTAAATTGTTAAAATGTAGTGTACACTGTGGGATGATCTGTGAATAGAAAATTGTGGTTCTGTATTTATAAAATGTTCATTGCCCCAAATAGTAGTTTTAACTACACAAACAATATAATCTTATTAAGTAAATAGTCATATTAAGTAAATAATTTTAGTGCCATAGTCACAGTTAGGGTTGGGCAAACCAATTGATAAAAAAAAATGTGAGAGTTCCTAACACAGCATGATTTTAAAGCAAAACAGTCAATAACAAAGTCACATAAATTACTTCTAAACACAATATATTGTGGGTTAAATACAGAGGTCTTTTTTTTATTTAATTTATGGGAATTTATTCAGATAAATACAAAAAAATAAAACTGACAATGGAAAATGTCTTTAGGTTTTTAATGTACCACCCAGGAAAAAAGGTATTAGTGCTCCTTTAATCAGTCCTTTATTTGGAACTCAGACCTGATGCATATTTAATTTGAAATCCAGTTTGCATGCACCATTAATCCTCATTCTTTCCCACACAACGGCTTTAAAGGTATTACTGGATCAACCTGTATGTAATTTTATGGTAGATTATGTGAGGCACTTTAAACGTGAGACCTTAATGGTGTCTAATAAAAAAAGTCTTTGGAAAGCTTATATAGCAATATTTATTGTCGGTAGAATATTATCATTACAGGAAAACTATACCTCCAAACAATGTAGGTCTCTCTAAAAATATATTGGATAAACTATTAGTTTATTAGTTTATCCAATATATTTGCTATTAGTTACTCCTAAATAGAAAATTGCCAAGAATTAAGGCCACCTCCTGGTATCATAGGATTCACAGTGCACACATACATGCTAGGCCACATCAGCCAATCAATGGGCAGAGTTCTGTCTTTTGCTTCCACACGTCTTCCTGTTACAGTTAAAGCTGCATTATTTCTGGCCATGTGATCTCTGAGGGAGCACACAGCCCATCACTAAATGGTGGATCAAGGGAAAGGATGTAAAAGGGCAATATTTTCTGATATATATTCCAGTTCGGCAAGATTCTTTAATAGGTCACTTTTTATGATATAAACTGTCTGTCGGTTAAGTATTCATTCTAGGGGTATAGTTTTCCCTTTAAATGGGGTGGAGGCTTTCTTGGACTTTTATGCAGAAATTTTCTGTAAATTCAAGTTGTTTCCATAAGTAAGAACAGTAATGTAAACCAGAACAGTTATGCCTTTTTTCTCAACTCAAGGGAATACATTGTTAAGTAAAGGAACAAAGTTGTATATGATTACACTGCTAGAGCTTACTGGTGGATTTACATAAGGGCAATCAGGGCTTTGGGCCAGGTTCTTAGGGGACTCAGTGCTGAGGATGGGGCATGGCCATGGATCTGGGGCGGGACCCAGGCACAATAGTATTGAATCAATTCCTGCTGTAAGAGCTATGCCTTATGCATTGGTCTTGCCTTATGTAATTACACAAGTTTAGCATTCCTTTGATATTTGACAAATGGTACACAACTTTTCTGTGAATAGTTGTTTGGGTTTTTGGGAGGATTCCGATAAGCAACCTATCACTCTTCTATACCGTTTGTATGTGTGACTTATGGCCAGCAATGGAGGCAGGGTGGCCAAATTCTTAATTTCTGCTCCTGTAAAAAAATATGTGCTGCATTTCTTGTTACCTTTCCTATGATAATTAAACATAAACTTGTCTGACTTTCCTAAATTTTATTTCTTAACATCCACTGTTTAAAAACTGGGCAGGCATTTTTACGATTAAAAGCTTTTTGTTTGTTTTTTTTAAAGTTACTAAATTTATTTGCCTCTAGATGGAGCTAAATTACCAAGACATCTTAATGATTTTGTGTACAAAAGCTTTATAAATAAGGAGGCATTTTTTTTCTCCAATACCTTCAGAGCTTAATTCTAAATTCATTTTGCTTCTCTGTACTGACAACCCAAAATCTTCTTGTGCTGCTCATACAAATATAATTTTAGTTGGTCTTTTAGAGGGATATTTATTGACCGTATTATATCCAATTCGGATTTTTAACCATAAAATTCACAAGAACAAAAAAGTTGCAATTTTTCAAGATTTAGTATATGACCAAATGGCTAAAAATCCAAACATGACAATTCACCAGTTAAAAGTTGCCGATATAGTCAACTATATATAGTTGTAGTCAATGGCAGATGTCCCTTCCCTTCTGTTGCTTCAAAACTTAAGAGGTTTCAGATTTTTTACACAGTTTTTTTTTTTTTCATCAGTTGGAAAAAATCATGGTTTTCATGCGACAAAGTCGAAAAATTTTGGATCTCTGTGACTTTTTCGCTCAGACTTCAGTTTAGACTTTATGGTAAATGTAAAACATTTGTGGACTCATTTACTCAAACTTTAAAATTAAAAAAAAAAATTAGAAATATTTAGCATTTTAGTAAATGTGCCACTTAATTTTTATAATCAAAGCATGTGCGATAACTATAAAAACCAAAGATGATGTATGGGAGTACAACACTTCTGATGGTAGTATGAAAAGGTAAATGTATATAATTGTTTTTTTTTTACCTGGGCTTATGTGAATTGGGAGCACTCCCAACTGAATCCATTATTCCCTTGACCACCCAAACCCCACCCACATTCTGGTGAGCCCCACCCTTATTGTTTGGAAGATGGGAAGATTATACACCCTACATGGGGAAAGTTCTTTGGTATGGGTATTCATTGCTTGTGTGATTGTATAGTAAATGGAAAGTCAGTATTAAAGTTTTCCATGTCTGTATGTGTTTCCCTGTGCAGGAAAGTCTGGAAAAGTAAGACGGGACAAAGGGTTTGCAAACTGTATTCATATCATTTGTACATAGTTTCAATATGGAAAGTTGTCTGGGGAGAATAGAATTAAATTTATTTAACTTTTATTTCAGCTAGGAAAGAGATTCCTATTCCATAGCCAAAAAATAAATTCTAACTGGTTACAAGGTCAGAATGTTAAAATGTGGTGTGGTTCAACCTTAAAACCCTGAATACTGCAATCCTCTGTGACTTACAGACTTTAAAAGGAGTCTGGTCTGTCACACAAAATTGAGCCAAGTTCCCTAGTTCTGTCAATGAGTAAAAGCTTTATTATTCCTGCCAATCCTTTTTAACCCCTTTCCTCTGGATGTGCCAGCTACATGTCAATTTTAATAGAAGTACACATTGCTGCTGCAGTAAATGAATGGAATCCTGTAAACTGTTCAGTGGCACTTTTGTGTAAACTTGTAGAAGTACAGATACACCATCCACTGAAGGTGTAATGTAATAAAAACACCAATGTCTGCACCTGATCTAGTAACCAATATCAAGCAATTAAGAAGCAGCAACGTTTACTAGTAACTGGTTTGAAATGATTGGTTGCAGATTGCTAGATCTCACAAGAACTTTGCCATATTAATAAGCTATTTTCCTTCTTAAAACCACACATTCTACCTAAACACTGCAGTTTCTACAATTGTAAAAGTAATTCTGATCATCATATGTTAGTGGTTTCCAAACTATGGGGCTGGCTCAACCAGGGGGCTTGGAGCTTTGTTTGCCCCAGCTTAAAGGCTATATTTGGGGGGAACATTCCTATTGAAAGCAAAATTTGGGGTGAACACTGCTTTGTCTTAGATTTTCTTGGAAGTATGGCTAAATGGCCAATTAAGCATGTTATAATATGTTTGCTGCCTTGTCATGAGCTAAATAGTGCCCTGGCCAATTGTTGGACTTCATATTGGGTCTTGACTTGAATAAGTCTGACAGCCACTGCTATATGTGAAGCCAAGCAATTGTGGGGAGCACCAATAGTTGCCAAAGCCCTACCCTCCTCCATTTTCATGTAATAACAACTGAGTTAGGTCTACCAAACAGTAATACTGGGTTAGATGTACCAAACAGTGGTTTAAAAATCCCATGAGAAGTATTTGCTTGTAAGGTATCCAGTGAAAATGAAAACCTTAGAAACAAATCAGGACTTTTTTGCCTTTGGCTGTATCTGCTCAATTAGAGAAATGCAAAGGGCTTATCTGCCACTAATAGATTATTTTAACCCCCCCGCATTATTCCCAAAGTGAATTAATTTTGTAAGGCACTCTGTTGTAAAGGACATATTAAGGACCACATGTAAGATTTTTTTGCAAGAGAGCAGACTAATGAATATGTACTATTGTGTGCTGCTTTTTTTTTTAATGAAAATCATTGAACAAACACAATGCTTTGGCCAACGCTAATAACATATATTAAATGGCAATAAGTTGATATGTTCTTTTCAATGTATTTTTTTACATCATTAACTGTAAATGATCTGATCTGAACAGAGTTCAAAAATAACCTAATTTGGCATTTGGTACAGCAAGTGGTTTTGCATGAAGGAAAGCTAGGGAATGTTTTCATCTTGAAAGCGGAGCCTTACAGAACTCCCTTTGTTTTTGCTCAAATGACAGAAGCATGACCACATTCAGAAGGGCTGGTGAGCCGAATTACGCGCTTGGAATAAAGACTTGAAGCTTTTTATATAAATTGTTTGTTTGGTCTCTTACAAATTCAGAGATGATCCATTGAGTTGATCAAAGCAAAATCTTTTATTTGATTTTTGAATGTTCCTAATACAGAAGTGCCCAGAGCTACTAGTACACACTGAATGATTTGTAGCAAATGCTGACTCTTCAGGGTCCAAGTGCTATGGAACGTGGGTTTTTTTAATAAAAAAAAAATCAGCATTTTGTCTAATCTCTTAAAATTATTCTTAGCAGTAATTGTGTTGTTTATATATACATGTATTTTATAAATTCTCCTTTGTGGTCTAAATGTGTCATTACCATTGATAGTACCTGAGAAATTAAAGGTTTGTCTCAGTCTTGGAACATAAGTGTCTTCTTTTACTCTCTATGTCAGTTCAGTATAATACATTCATTTGTAATGTACCTTTCCAAATAACTTCAAGACAATATGGCCCACACCTTTCTCTAATGCCTATAAGCACAACTTTAACGGTATATGTTTACCCCTATGTTAAAGGAACAGTAACACCAAAAAATGAAAGTGTATAAAAGTAACTAAAATATAATGTGCTGCTGCCCTGCACTGGTAAAAGTTGTGTGTTTACTTCAGAAAGTCTACTATAATTTATATAAATAAGCTGCTATGTAGCCATGGAGGCAGCCATTCAAAGGAGAAAAGGCACAGGCACATAGCAGATAACAGATAAAACACTATTGTATTCCACAGAGCTTATCTGTTATCTGCTATGTAACCTGTGACTTTTCTCCTTTTTTCCAGCTTGAATGGCTGCCCCCATGGATACACAGCAGCTGATTATATAAATTATTGTAGTGTTACTGTAGCAAACACACCAGTTTTACCAGTGCAGGGCAGCAGTGCATTATATTTTTATTACTTTAAAGCTCTTTAATTTTTTAGTGTTACCGTTCCTTTAAACAAAAGCCCATTAAATATACTGTTTTAAAATACTGATTTCTAAAGCATTTAATTTTAACCAAAAATAGGAATGATTTCTTTTAAGAATGACTCCTGCAGGTGGCTCATTTACCAACACTGAACAAGTTTAAAACAGTGCACTAAGCAAGCAATTAGCTATTATCCATCTACTACAAGTAGAAAATTATAGTAAAATGTGTGATTGGGTGTTGGTGGATATTATGTTAATGCAAAATCTGAGAGAATAGAAGTTATTTTAGTTTCTTTTTCCTACTTGTTTTTTATACCTTTCATTGGATCCACTCATTCAGTGCATATCATAAAACTGCTTAAAGTAAGCAGGGTCAGAGTTACTAGTGACTGTTATGGAAGAATCCTTTCTGATCAATAACAACCATTGGAATTTATTAACACACGGGTCAATTCATGACTGACTGCATCTGCTTATTACAAATAAATCAAATGTTTTCTTGATTTAATAAAAAGTAGTATAAATTTAACACTGCATCATCCTTTTCATTATCAACCCAAACCATAGTTTAGTACAGGTATGGGACCTGTTATCCAGAATGCTTGGGACCTGGGGTTTTCCGGATAAGGGATCTTTCCATAATTTAGATCTCCATACCTTAAGTCTGTTAAAAATCATTTAAATATTGAATAAACCCAATAGGATTGTTTTGCCCCCACTAAAGATCCATTATATCTTAGTTAGGATCAAGTACAAGGTACTGTTTTATTATTACAGAGAAAAAGGAAATCATTTTTAGATTAAATTAGAATTATTTGCTTATAATGGAGTCTATAGGAGATAATTCTGTAATTTGGAACTTTCTGGATAATGAGTTTCCGGATAAGGGGTCCGATATCTGTATAACAAATCCTGTAGGCTTGGACAAAGAAAAAAAAACAATGTTTATTCATATTTCTTAAAGGAACAATAACTCCAAAAAATGAAATAGGTTTAAAGTAATAAAAATATAATGTACTGTTGCCCTGCACTGGTAAAACTGGTGTGTTTGCTACAGTAACACTACTATAATTTATATAATAAGCTGCTGTGTAGCCCTGGGGGCAGCCATTCAAGCTGGAAAAAAGGAGAAAAGGCACAGGTTACATAGCAGATAACAGATAAGTTCTGTAGAATACAATAGTGCTTTATCTGTTATCTGCTATGTGCCTGTGCCTTTTCTCCTTTGAATGGCTGCCTCCATGGCTACATAGCAGCTTATTTATATAAATTATAGTAGGGTTTCTGAAGTAAACACACAACTTTTACCAGTGCAGGGCAGCAGCACATTACATTTTAGTTACTTTTATACACTTTCATTTTTTGGTGTTACTGTTCCTTTAAAATGACTGAACTGGATTGGAAACCTGCAGTTCCCAGTTTGACGAATCTCCCCATAAGTTTCAACAAAGAGAACAATCAGCCTTTGTAACTGACCCGTGTGTTGTCAATTTATAGAGGTGACCACATTCATGACCAATCACCTGGATATGAAACATAGAAAACTGTCCCTGATGAGACATATTTTGCCTGGCAGTTTTCTCTGGACGTATGATATTATTTGGCTCAATATACTGTGCTTTACTTATAACAGTACAGAGTGTAATGCATTTACCCAGTAGTCCGTTTTTATCTAATATGTTAACATGACTTCTAATAAAGTTGTCACACCAGTTTTCCTAAAGAAACTAATGGCGTTAATATGTCTCTGAATCATTTTTACAGAGTAACATGCTAGCCTGTTTCAGCCTATCCAGAAGTTACAGGGAATGTGAACAAAATTTAAGTATATCTGAAAATGTCAGCTTTTTTATTTGATTGGTTTAGACAACAAATATAAAGCTGACAATTACAAATGTACTTAAATTTACATATTTACTTAAATTTAACCAATTAGAAGGTTGGATAAGAATAAGGAATAGAAAGTAGAAATGTTAAGTATTAAAAAAAAAAAAAAAAAAAAAAAGCCATTCATATCATGGTAGTGTAATTAACCATTTGTTTACCTTCTAAAAATGTTGCAACCATATGTTTTTTACAATACAGGTATAATGCTCGGGACCAAGGGTATTCCGGTTAAGGGGTCTTTCCGTAATTTGGATCCCCATACCTTAAGTCTACAAAAAAAATCAATAAAACATTAAATAAACCCAATAGGATTGTTTCACATCCAATAAGTATCTTAGTTGGGATCAATTACAAGGTACTGTCTATGGGAGACAGGCTTTCCGTAATTTGGAGCTTTCTGGATAATGGTTTTCCGGATAAGGGATCCCATACCTGTAATAATATAATGAAAAAATAAAAACAAAATAAAAATATTTATTATAATTAGTATTGGCTCATGCATGTTCCTCACCATGGCTGCCGGCACTGGGAGCTCCTTCTATAGAGTTTTTTTATCGAAGGGCATCTGATATCTAAGAAAGATTTGTGTTATTCTTAAGTGGTATTCCAAATTCATAAAAGCACTATACGGGATCACAAATAAATTCCAGAGCATAGGAAAATACCTTATTGATGGAGGGAGGAGCAGTTGTTGCAGCGTAAACATTCCCTTTACAAGTAACCAAGTGCTATGATTTTCAGCCTAACGGCTACAGGGCTTTTGAAAGCCTGGCCCTTTGGTAGATCATTAGGTCTAAATACCACACCACTGTACTTTTTCAGACTACTGTGCAACTTGAATTATAAGCTCATGTTGTGCTTGCATGCGTCATTTTCCATGTGATTGAATTTCAGTTTATAGCAGTCATGATTTGTTCCACATGTTTATGTATTTTAGTGCGTGCAATCTATTAATATTAGGTGGAAAACCTCGCAAAAGCTTTTCCCTCTGTGCTGTTCCATATAGTGTCTTTATTACTTTCTAATTGACTCTTTGATGGGCAAGCCTGGTATTTATACCTGTGTTCAGAGTTAGTTCATTTTAAAAGATGTCTTCGTATTTTGCACATCATGGCATAATATTTTATTTTTGAAAAGATGTGTGCAGGTTTTAGCAAGTGCTGCATAAAAGCAAATACTTAGAAAAAAATATATTTATTGTGCCAGAATGTGTGCACCTTGTGTATTAAGGTGGCCACACATGTGGCGATTTGCGATCTTTGTACGAAAGATCGTACAATCAGCCACAAACCGTTCAGGGCTGAAACGGCAGATAAGGAGGTAGAAACAATAGGATTTCTACCACCTCCTGCCGATTCAGCACTGAAGGCAGATTTTGGTCAGGTGCCTTCTATGGCGCCCGATCAAAATCTTTTAACTGGCCCGATTGGCGAGTCGACACCGGTCCTCCTGCGATACCGGTCGACTCGCCATACACGCACCGAATATCGATCGGTGCGTGTATGGCCAGCTTTAGTTTCTGCATTAGATGGATGCACCTGCTTATGAGCTGGATGTGCAAGTTGCAATATTTTGTATGTAGTGAGACAATTATGTGATAGAAGAGCTGGATTTTTTAACTTTAAGTTTTTTAATTTGAACAAAGTAGTTTGTTGGGTCTTTGAGCATACAGGAGGCCATGCAGTTTCTTTGGTGTTCTGCATCTGGTGTATGCACCTTCATTTGTATAGCAGTGATGTGGCACGCATACCTCCAGGTAGACAATTGTGAGCACTCCAGAATGCAGTTTGGTTACTGTGTTTGTGGCATTTGTTTGCTAAAAAACGGGGCTGTGTAAAATTGAGAAACAAGCTGTTATCCAGTCCTCTCCTAATGTGTTTGTACGGCCCCCATGTGATACAGTCATTGACCCTGGTGGCCAAATCATACAATGATTAACTCCATTTGGCAACCTTACCAAGCAGGCAGATTAGTGAGCAGTGTATGATCTAAATTGGATTGTGCTGGCTCAATAAATGCTCTCTTCCAACACCTCATAATATATTTTAAAACGTCCCTAGTGCTGCAGGGGTTACATGCCCCTATTGTTGCATCCTTTTAATTTGTGTAATCAGTTATGTCTGTATAAAAATACATTTATTTATTAATGGAGGTTTTGATGCTTATGTACATTTTGTGTATAAGCCAAGCTGAATGAGCTCATCAGAAAAGAAGGTATATGTTTTCTTCACTCTCTGCTAACATATTTTATAGCTCAGTGGAGTCCTATATGCTCACACCCAATTGGTTACACGTTCACATAAAGATCACTGTTTGCAGATAAACACACTAGGGCACACAAGGTCAATACATTCAGAACCAAATGTATATGAAACCTCCCCATTTCCTGTGCTATAGAAATGTAGAATATTAGCATGTTAAATATGTATTATTGTGTATGAAATTTATCATTTAACCCACTTCTCCTCCAGTTCCTTCAAGTGGACAGGTCACCAACAATGCATCAAATGCTGTGAAACCTGTTGCCAATAACAAGTCCGTCCCCCCACCTTGGATAGAGGACCAGGACACGCTGGTACAGAGAGCTGAGCATATACCAGCAGGAACCCGTACCCCAATGTGTGCCATCTGCAATAAAGTTATAAGGTACGCAGCCTCAAATGTTCATAAATACGTTGTTTCAGTGTGACAAAGCAAGGCTTTCCACATAAATGAAGAAAAATGAAAGATGCATTTTATCATTAAAAGCTTCTTCCCTGCATAAGTCTTAATCTGTTTAGAAGGTTTAAGCAGGATCTTGAACTTTTTATATTGGTAAAAAAAAAAAAATAGAATAATTGCAAAAAGCTCAGAGAAGAGCACCTAAACTAATACTAAAGGAACTGATGACCTAACCTGCAGTGAAAAGCTTGATGGAGTTTGATTGGTCTTCCTAGAAATGAAGAGGTGCCTTGGATGCAATGTGGTTAACACATACTAATGTATGCAAGGCAAGAATAAATATGTCAAGTGCCATTAGGCCTTATTTATGATGTGACACCCTTCACCACTGCAGTACTGTGTAAAGCTCTAGTGAGCTGTAGACTTAATAAGCATAATATCTGCACTAATTCTGTTTGGTATGGTATTGCTGTCTAGCATTTTTGAAGGAATTTTTCAGAAAGTACTGCTAAATCTACAAGTTGCTGAGACTTTAGTTATTTAATTATGAAAGTAAAGGCTATTATATAACCCCTTATATTGTTTTACAATTTGATGATCAGCCAATACAAAAAAAGAAGATAACCAGCCCTAATTAGACATGCTAGTTGTGCGAGTGACTTTGACTGCTACTCATTCTTTGTAAAAAGGGAAACACTTGTAAGTAAAAGAGACCTGTTAGTGTCTAACAAAAATACAGCAATTTATTTGGAACATTAAAGGTAAGGGATATGTTAATGACAACATTGCAATAAAGTATTTATTATAAGTGCCCATAATTTATGGCTGTCAGGTGCTGTGGTGTAGTCTTATTTTGAGACACATCTAAGATGAGCCATCAAATGTGTCTAGAGGTGTCAGTAAAATCAGTGTACAGTATATACTGAGCCTATGACAGCACTTCAAGCTACAAGGCCAATAAAAGGTGCTCCCTAAGCCACAAGGTGCTTCCTAACTTTTGCATCTGAATGACTTGCACGTTATGGGGTGGAAGGGGGGTTTAGGCAATAGATATAGTACAGGGTAGAGGGCAAGTTTGGAAAGGCACCTATTGGCACCTATTTTTTGCACCCTGACGACTTTCACATGGAGATTATACTTCCTTAGTGGGAAGTTCCCTGCATAGTATGTGTGTGTATGTATGTATGTATGTATGTATGTATATATGTATACATATGTATATACATATACACATATATATATAATACACATATATATATATAATATATATATAATACACATATATATACACATGTATGTTTCCATTACCTAAAATATATAGCATGCCAGTTGGCACCAATTTTTTTGCATGATGATGTGTCTCTCTCTCTCTCCCAGGGTAGAGAACCCCATGTGCCACAGAATGTGGCCCTTAACCGCACCTATACCCTATCTGTATGCCTCCTTTGCTGCCTAGTGCATAGTGGTACTATCTGAAAAAAAGGATGGGGAGTGGGGGGTCAGTTAGATTTGGGCTATTACACAGAGCAATTGAAACACAGTATTATTAAGTGATGGGAGCCAAGTTAAAATGACACTTTTAGGAATATTTTAGAAAACAAAGATAAATAATTGCAGTCTGATTTGTTGCTGTTGGCTTATTTTTTTTATAGAGGAACATCTCCATCTTTGACGTTTATTGAATAATACAGTATTTATATCTGGTTTTTGTCTGTGGGAACTCCAATTTAGTAATTTTTTTCTTCCGTGTGTTACAATTCATCAATTTGTGTATAACAAAGTACTCTTCATAGCCTCTGGTAGAGAAGCAATGGGCACAGCTGTTTTGTCTCTGGTTGTCTTAATAGAATTACAGTTCATGCCCTCCAAGGCAGGATTACCTCAAAGAAAAGCAGGTTGTTGTATCAAATGGCAGTCTGGTACACCTGTTTTAAAACCAAGATACATCCAAGACATAGATGGTTTACTTCATGCCTCACAAAGCCTTGGCATTACACAGTCAAAGTGATCCTTTAGATAGCATCACTTTTTTATTAGCGCCGTCTTAATTATTGATTTGAGAATGATAAAGTTTTGCATGTTTAAATGCGTATGGCTTACAAAAAAAGAGCTGCTATTTGTAATTAAATTGATGGGAAAAAAAGTATTTTTGACAAAGCAATGATGAGATTACATAGGAGATTACATAGGAACCCAGACCATCCTGCAATATGCATTTTTCATTCGCAAGATAAAATGGGTCTTACTGAAAAGGTTTGCTCACATCTAGTAACCCAAAACAACCAATCAGATGTGTGCTTTCAAACATCCAGCCAGTAATTGCTAACCACAGGGTAGACTGTTTAAGACAAAAAATAAACCCACAAAATAAATAGATAAAATATTATATATATATACAATATGTTTTTGTGCACAAATATACAACAGAAAATGCAAATATGTATAGTTTTATGAAATGTTCTAAGTACCACACCAGAAATGGCAGAAACGCCTCCTTGTCTAGGGAAACAGATCACAAACACTGAACCTGCTTTAAAAGCTTAATCGGAGCATTCAGACCCGGAAGTGCATCGGATTGTAGAATCTAATATCTGTAGCACTTTTATGGTGCTTTTATCCACAAACTGTTGATCTGTGTCACTAAAAGTGTTAAAAGCTAGTCAGTCTTTCCCAAAGTATTCTATAACTGCACCTCAAATAAACACTTTTTTATTGTTTATGTATATATGATCTGTTTTGTAAGTTTTCTTTTGAGGTTTTACTGATTTATGGGGTTGTTTTTCCAGCCCTCTTTATAGCAGTTTATAGGAATGTTTTTCCTGGTGCTGTCAAGTGACAGGCATTTATCACTCAAAACGATCAGTGCTGGTGTTTTTAACTGTATTGCAATGTTTTCTAATCTGCACACTTTGAGTAAGACTGACGATTAATTGTAACATAGCTCCAGGGGGTCAGAAATGTTTAGAGTAAATACTGTTAAATTAGATTTGGAACAAATTGCCTTCTTTTAACATAGTTGTTAAAACTATGTTTTGCTTTTCAACTTTTTGGAGGCCTTACTCTGTAGTTACTCTGTAGTCACTATGCAAATTAGACCTTTAGAGCTTGACAGAAGCTGCGACATACACATGTTCAAAGCCAAACATTTTGTTACACTAAATCTAAAATAAATCCAAACAACTTTGGGCCATGAATATTTGTTTTATGCTATACAACAGGGGCACCAGCTGAAGTCCGAGGAAAATACTTTATATACAATGTGTCTATAAAGAATCTCATTCATCCAGGTCATTATATACAGTATCTAACAGAAGCAACTGGACGTTCTGAGTTAGTCCTGTGACAGTTAACTCAGAATGTCCAGTTGTCATAGACTTAATTCTACTAGATACTTTATATACAACTTACTAGACCACATTTAAGTCTCCGTTTCAACACTGGTTTAGTCAGAGTTACTGAGCCACTTGTTAATTTATCTGTAAACAAGTAAGAAAATATTATTATTATTATTATTATTATTAACATTTATTTATAAAGTGCTAACATATTCCGCAGCGCTGTACAATAAGTGGGTTTCATACATTGGACATACAGAGTAACATATAAAGCAATCAATAACCGATACAAGAGGTGAAGAGGGCCCTGCCCAAAAGAGCTTACAATCTACCACACTTTCATCACTTCCACATTTACATAATTCAAAGGAAATTTCACATTGGCTATAACTGTGTCACTTTTGCTTGTGTGGATTATTGTATCAGTTGTGTACCCCTATTAGCACTTAGCATAGCTAACTATTTCATTGGGGCATAGCGTTATAGATCTTATCATCCTGGGGGTCACCAGTTTGTCATCCCTAAGGTACAGTTTTCATCTTAAAAAATTATATGAAGAGCATGACACATGATTATTTGCTCTACTTCATAATCCCTTGTTCACCTGGGTTTGAACTTGGTGGTCTGACCAGAGAATGTCAGCATTGTAATCTACAGAGACCTATCATTGTTCAAAGATTGTGTTCCCTAACTTTTCCTTTTCTGTCCTTGGTTTCTCTAACATTCTGTCCACTGTGTTTCCATCCTCTGTAACATTTAGCTACTGAAGCCTATCTTTTTAATACAGATGGAAACCTAATCCTGTCTGGAACGGGAAGACCTTGTCTTCTTTAGTGTCAGTCTTTTGTTAATGAGTCCGTTAAATTAGCCTGTGCTGACACTCAGAGAAGAGAGCAGTTTGTTGTACATAAGGAGTCCTATTGTTAGTTCTATGCTGAACTGAAAGGCCATTGGTGTGTAAAGGTGCTTGTATAAAGAACAGAGGATATCAAATTAGGTCAGTGTTAGCATTGATTCATTAATGTTAGAGCATGTCAATTTTACTGCATATAGTTAGTTTACAGTAACTTGGAACTGACTGCTTCTTTCACTATTGTATAACATACATTATTTATCGTTAAGATATATGTTAAATGATTGAATTCTCAATTTCAAGCCTGGACAAACCTGATAATCTTAGATAGAGACCATTGACTAAACTAGAAATAATGTTACAATTGCTCATAGAGTCACTGCCTTAGGATCAGTTTTAGATCTCACTTCATTCAATTCATTAAAAACTGAAAACAGGTAATAGTTAGAATAAATACCTCAAATTTGAGTAAAATAAATTGAGGCTTCTTAAACCTGGACTCAAACCTCTCTTATGTTTTCAGGGGGCCCTTCCTATTGGCTTTGGGGAAATCATGGCACCCAGAAGAATTCAATTGTGCCCACTGCAAATCAAGCATGGCAGAGATGGGGTTTGTTGAAGAGAAGGGTGGCCTGTACTGCGAGATTTGTTATGAGAAGTTATTTGCACCTGAATGTGCCCGCTGTCAGAGGAAGATACTTGGTGTAAGTAACACATTTTAGCAAAGTGCAATACATCCAGTAATGTCATTTTGTACTACTAAGTTCCAACTAAAATGTAGCTTTATGTTCAAGCCAGGAAAGAATCAATTGTCATTTGTTCTACAGTGCATAGGAATTCTTGTGCAGAACAGTAGGACACCTTTGTATATTAAAAAAAAAATAAACTGGGGGAGGGGTATGCCTCATGTAGTATTAATAGGTCTGACATTGAGTCCTGCATCAAGAGTTGCAGCTGAAGAACAGTTGGGTTTGTGCAAGATAAATAAGCCATGTCCTATGTGGCTTGGGTCACTCATTATGCCTGCAGTTTAGCAGTTCTGACTACGCTTTGAAAGCCATGTTTAGGGCTCTGGCACACGGGGAGATTAGTCGCCCGCGAACAGGGAGATTTGTCGTGGGCGACTAATCTCCCCGTGTGCCAGAGCCCTTAGTGTAGAGGGAGCACTTGTTGTAAGCAAACTTAAGCTTGCCATACAGATATAGGCTGTCAACTTTATCATGCTGTGTAAAAAGTGGAGTAAAACTACTGGTGATGTTGCTCATAGCAGCCAATCGGATGCTTTTTTTTTTCTACCTGTTTTTTTCCACCAGATAAGCCCTAATTGACCCACTTTCTGCATAATCAGCTTTAAAGGTTTGCCTGCTTCCCTTTTGTCATTGTGGGCTTGTATATACTCTCAAATGACATCTGTGGGAAAATCAAAGCAAAAATACTTTGCTTTTAAGAAACTATTAACGGTTAAAACTATCAAGGGAAATTATTGGATAAGGAATGAAACAATATACAATTTAGTTGAGATTGCTGCAAAAAAACAAAAAAATAATTACTGATATATTTCCATTACATATAAAATGCTTACGAATGTTAGTGTTGCTTATAGTATATGCATAATATTATTCTCTGAAAATTTCTATTTATGTGTTAAGGGAACGTTGTGTATTTTTTGGCGTAGATGAAGTATTCTTTATTAATGCCAGTAGAACCAGTTCCTTCTATATATCACCAAACTGCCCATTATCTATAGAAGTCAGTGCTGTGCCTAAGCCAATGGTAGTAGTATGGTTGAAGTCACGTATTCCATGCAAATAAACCATGGAAAGCTTCTCTGTGCAAACTATACTTTCAAAACTTACATTTTATTTCTGTAAGTGAAATGTTTTGTTTA
The DNA here is from genome assembly GCF_000004195.4 of Xenopus tropicalis. NCBI lineage: Eukaryota > Metazoa > Chordata > Amphibia > Anura > Pipidae > Xenopus > Xenopus tropicalis. Next base: position 76,406,411 of record NC_030677.2, on the reverse strand, counting down.
TTTAGAGATGTTCATTATCTGACTTATTTAGTAGATGCTTCTGGGATTGAAAAGGCATTTCACTGCTTGTGTTACCAGACACAAAAAGCTATTACAAGTGGTTTTTGGAAACCGATATCTGCTAACCACTTTTATGGTTTCTGGTGCTGCGCGAAAAGCTTCTAGAAAAAATTAAAAAAAAAAACAACATAAATTATACAACAAGTAGGAAGACACTGTTACACTGATTGTGTTTTATAGATGGGTCAGATGAAATCTGTGAACTCTTTGGCTGCTTTATATGTGACGTTAATCGACTGTCTGCTAATAATGTTTATTCAACTGCATATTCAGCCCAGCTGGAATAATCATCTCTGCGAGTGCAGGAAACCTATAACACTTCATCTTTCTTTCTACCAGTCTCAACACATTTCCTAACTATTTGACCAGCAAGCCAATGAGATGTGGCTTAAAGGTGCAGTAAATACAGGAGCATAGTTTTGGTAAAAGCACTGCAGACATTAACAACACACTCCTATTTTATATTTTCATGTTCCATGCTAAAGGCTTTAAATTGTGGGCCTGTCATTCGATTTCACTGGAGACTTGCAATTTGCTTAGGAAAGTGCAGGCACTGTTGTCTTTCATTAGCTATTCCAACACAATCACAGTTGTGTATTTTATTTATTGATTGATTTTACAAATCACATTAAAATTAAAAGCCCCAGGGGACTCATCACCCAATAAAAGGCTATTGGCACAGTTTAAATCTATAGTGCATACATGTCGTGGAGGCATGTGAACCAATTTATTCTAGATTATTTTACAAATATGTCAAAACAATTGTAAAATGAAAATAACAATAAACACACCTACAGTAACGTTTATTGCTAAGCATGTACCTGAATAATTTGTTGTAGCAAAAATCAGGTCACTAATTTAATGGTTTATTCCATGTCCTGAATTTGGAAAGCAGCATAGCTTGTTAATTCCAAGGAGACTGCAATAAACAAATCGTCGTTGATTTCTGTAGTGTGTGCAGAGGCAATTTTATTTGGTAGAACTACCTCCAGTTTGGGTTAAGGTGCCTGACCCAGGCCACCTTGTAAATCTAACCAGTGGCAAGGCTGCTATGCTTCAGTTTCTGCAAGTTGGTATGTGAATGTTTCATGTAGTTTTTATTTTTTTGTTTGCATTAAATTTATTTAATGTTATGATGACAAAAGTTCAGAATGTTAGCATTGCATCATATTGGAGCTTGTGAATGATCTATGGAGTGCTATCTGCAGCCAAGAGTAATTTGTGATTGCAATATTGAAATTTAATTTTTAGGCTTTGCAGATGTAACTGCTTTACAACTTAGTGGGCAAAAACTTATTATCAGAAATGCACTGCATATACTGGGAATATTTTGTCTGCCTCAGTCTTACAAACAATGATCCTTTCCAGACTTAAAAGCGTGCTCTTAATTGCTATGGCATAATGCCTGAAACCAAAATATATTTATATGTCCAACACAGAAAAGCAAAGTTGAAAAAAGTAACTCACCAAGAGTAAAATGTGGTCCCGGTGCACCAGCCCCAGCAATTAGGTGAAGATGTTGTAAATAAAGATTTAACCGTTCAGTCAGTTTGAATGTTAGTTGTGTACCACACTGAACAAGAAAATAAATAAAAGTTGAGTAGGTGAGACAGAAAATCTTAATACTATAAGTTTATTGTCAGAGAGATCTAGAAAGAACAGTTGGGAGAAGGCATGCTTCAAATCCAGGAGAATCTAAGTAGTTTTCAGAAGAAGAATGGTCCAGAGATGCAGAGAGCTCCTTCATGTCTATACGAAGTACTTGAGTTCAGTTATACGTTTGGTGCCAATAACATTTTCAATTTTATTTTTGTGTTCAGATCTGAAATTCCGTTACCTTAATAGTAAATGAGAAAATTGTAAATCAATGTGAGATCAATTTATTATAGATATATATTTGTAAAAAGTGCAAAGGTATTTTTGACAATGACTATATAAACAATTCTTCACATTGTACCTGCTTTTTTTTTTTTTTTTTTTTTTTTTTTTTTGCATTTTTGAGATTTTAAACTCTATTTTTAAGCCAAAACTAATGTAGATGTAGCTATTAGTTACTGTTAACTGGATTACAGTTACAGAGCTATGAAACTCATGGATTGTATTTGCATACAAATACTTTCTCTGTTATTATCTTTGTTGTATAAATAGTTCTTATACAGCATACCAAATACATATCATGTATTACCTACACATACATATAACATATAGCAGGGGGATAGTGGCTAACATAGTACTTAGATTCAGGGGAATGCAACAAGAAGTGACAGTAGGCATGGCAAACATTATATACTAAAATTCTGTTTGTTCTGCATGCAAAATATTATAGCCAATTATTTCTATTTTAGGGGGACATATATATATATTATAAAGTAAAGTGCTCCATGTACTTAAAGTGATACTACCAGGTTCCTATTGTAGAAAGGAATGTGTCAGTATTAAAGAAAAAGTATGTTCTTTTGTGGGTTTTTTTGTTTTAAAAAAAAAATCCAAACTGCCCCTTTAATTATACCTGCCCAGTATTACCTACACTTTGCAACACTGTGCCCAGGCTTTAGTCGCCTGAGTGACTCTCGGTCACCCGAGTGCACAAAGCCAGTTACATTAGTCATTTTAGACAGGTGGAGGTGAAATCCCACTATTGGTGCAAGTAATGTTGATATTTCTACTGAAGTTTATGGACGTTTTGCTCTGCCGAGCTCTTTCCCCTCAGCACTGGGTTTGGGGCAAAAAAAAAAAAAAAAGATAATTGCTGTTCTTTGTTACAGTCTCTTATTACTATATTACTATTAGTACTGACATATTTCTAGCAAATATAGGGACACGCCAGTATTCCTTTGAAAAAAAAAAAAGGACCCAAAATTTGGTGGTTTATTTCTAGCTGAAAGCTATGTATTTCACCCAGTGTTCAGCTACAGTATTTATTGGTTCTGCAACATAACTCTTCACAATTAGACACTTTACAAATATGGTGAGTCAGTTAAATTGTGGTTTCAATTATTAATTAGGTTCTCATATAACATTGCCTTGAGACAGAATGAAAACTGAGCATTTTTTCTGTAATATATCAAGTGTGAGAAATAATAACTCTGTCTAGCAGTTACATCTAAATCACTTATTGATTAGAACTTCTCCTGTCTTTTTCTGTGACAGGAAGTCATCAATGCCCTAAAACAGACTTGGCATGTTTCCTGCTTTGTGTGTGTCGCCTGTCAAACTCCTATTCGGAATAGTGTCTTTCATTTAGAAGATGGGGAACCCTACTGCGAAACAGGTGTGTATTTTATACATATTATTCTTCTTTGGGCCACAGCTTTAAACTTATCGTATCCCCTTACTGATGTATTGTACATACTGTAAGCGTCATAGAATTAAAGCACTAGCATTTACCATATCCTTGTCTCTTGCATTTTTCTTCCATGGGGAAGCTCTCTTGTGTCATGGTAGCCCTCAAATTGTAGATTAAAAACAGAAGTAAATTGGTGTTTGAATTCGTTTTATCACAAAGCAATCTGAGTTAAATGTTTTAGAATTTCAATAACATTTGGTAAAAAAAAAGATATCCTTAGTTTCATCCAGTAACTGGATTGACCAATCATTACATTTTATAGAAGAAATGGCAGCTGACTGCATGCACAAAATGATCAGTGTTCCTTTATGGCTGCACTCATTCCTGATATATGCTGACGGTAGTCATACCCACAGAAATATGGGCATGTAATTTGGATGATCACAAGCCTTACCTATTGACATTGCTATATATCTTACTTCATGAAACAGCTTCTATAGGCCATTTGATCTGCTTATCTGCTGATGCCGATGCCTACCACCAGAACATGTTGGGGACATTGGTGTATCTGCAAGTTATAGCTTATGGGTCAGAGGCGCAGATCAATGCCATTGGCACTGATCTGGCCTTATCAAAATGTTAGGCCAATATAAATATCTGACAGAAAAAACAACCAAAAAAGCCAATAGATTGCCCCTTATTTGGTCAGATTTAAAAGCAAAATAAATGCACGTATTTCTCCTACTTTTATTTGGCCTGCTTCTTTATTAGAAGCTTATTTACTCTGGCAGGCCAATATGACCCTGGATATAAAATGTTACATGCAACCTTTAATATCCGACTGACGATCAGTTTTCTCAACCCCAACATAATACTGTATATTTGTTAAATCATAGATGGGATGGGCATCTTTGCAAATATGACTGAAGATGCAACCTCAAATCAAAACACAACTCTATGACATTATGGTTGTCTGTGAGCACTTTAGATACTAATCTCATACATATCATTTAAAATCTATGTCAAAGCCAAGTTGAAGTAAGCAACTATATTTGCTGAAGCAGAGGAGATTAAGCATTAAGTGACTACCTGGCACTAACTTCTCCCCATATGTTTCAGCAATCACTTTGCCTCCTGTCTTTTGCCGTTCCATCTGGCTTCTCTCATTTTGGAGAATACGTCTGTGTTGGAGTTTGCTATATATTCTAATGTTTAGACTCCTTATTGTTTAGATTATTATTCCTTATTCGGTACGATTTGCCATGGATGTGAATTCCCCATTGAAGCTGGAGACAGGTTCTTGGAAGCTCTTGGACACACCTGGCATAACACCTGTTTTGTATGCACAGTGAGTACAACTATGCCTGATATTGAAAACTGATCACTTCAGTATAACTCTGTGATTTGACATTAATGTAGATAGGTGAATGAAAGTTCCACAGTGTTACTTGAGGGCAGCTCAAGGTCAGTCATTTTTAGTAAACGTGCCACTTGTAGGTATTATTGACTTTAAAGCAAATCAGAAAAGAAAAGAAAATATATTTACTTGCAAATACAATATACACAGCATGGTAATTATATTACATTTGGGCTAAAAAAAAGACACCTGCCTTAAGCTGTCATCTAAATTGTATCACCCTGCATCACTGATGCACTTTTGGCAATTGCATAACATTTAATTGATATCATGTTGCTTTCTATGCTTAAAATTATTTACAGCTTGTTTTGTTAGCATAGATAGGAAAAGATTTATTTGCAGCAGTTATCAGCAATAAATAAAGTAATATGATATTTCAAATAATTGTTATGAAATAAATGTTAGTATTTATTTAAGGAAAGGTCTGCAATAAAATTTGTGTATCTGCTAAACAAAGTTTTAAGATTAGTTTTGGGAGAATTTAATGAAGTGATTCACCTGGATAAATAAAAGCCCTAAATCCTTACAGGATACTGCTATAAAAATAATATACATTGTGACATTATATTTCTGGGTAAATAAAAAATGCAACAGTGCATGTTTCTGCAGCAATGAAGTCTAAATGAGTGCAAATATTATATTAAAGTGTCAGTATAATAGAATTATTCAGTCTGAAGCAGTAGCTACGGTAATACACTGAACGTATAGTATCATCTTTCCTAGCACTGAGCCTTAATGTCATTCACTCAATTTAACATTGCTGGTTCATTTGTGTGAAGTTTACGTGGTGCAGATCACCTATGTTATTTAGTTTTTTTAAGATTTTAATATTTCAATTAGATTTTTAGTAATAAGAAAAGAGCTGGAGACCAAAAAAATCACCAAAAAAACAAGGTTTGGGCTTACAATGACACATACAGTACCTGGATGCCAGGGCGTGCTGTGCTTATTTAAAAGCACTGGGCAAATTTGCACTTGGGCAGTAACTCATAATAATTTATGGTGATTAGCATTCTTTACCAGCTGCAAGTAGAACAATGAAAGCAAAAATCTGATTGGTTGCCATGAGTAACTGTCCAAGTGCAAATTTTACCAGTGTTTATAAATAACCTTGACTGATATAATAGATTGTTGGTCCACTAGACAGATTGTTAGGTTTGTTACCAGGAGGTCCCACCGTGGCTACTGCCCTGGGGGCCCCACACCTCCCACAGGGGCCACCGCTATCCGCCCGACGTCCTCCCCTGAGCGCAAAACTTACTTTCAACGCTTCAGGGGTGGGACACCAGCGGCTGGGGGAGTGGCGAAAGGATCGGGTCTGGCCCACTGGGGCCCAAGGGGTTTTTACTGGTGTCCCGGTGGCCAAATCCGACCCTGTTTGTTATAGATCTTTGTTAATGAGTTGTTGTTGGCTTTTTTTTTTTTTAAATAGCTTTGTAATCCTGTATATGGAAATGCCTCAGTTAAATGATGCATATATTATTTTATTTATTTTTTGCAGATATGCTGTGAAAATCTGGAAGGGCAGACCTTTTTCTCCAAGAAGGATAAACTTCTGTGCAAGAAGCATGCCCATTCTGTGAATTTTTGAACCTGGGTTCCTGATTCCAGCACCAAGAAATAAGAAAAAGTTAAAGCGTTATTGGACGAGTATTGAGTTTTGTGGGTTTTATTCCATGATTTTCATGCCTGAATAGATGATAAAAAATATAACATTTTTACAGAAAGTTTAAAAAATCAGATGCTGCTACGATGTACTAAAAAGATTTTGGATAATATAGAGGTTTTTCTTTTTAATAATAAGTTGTCACTTCTGTTTGCATCTATGTATGGAATGGAAAACACAATAGTGATCAGAAGAATGATCACAATACGTTAATGCACCAGTTGTAAAGCCATTATGCAAACTAATTATTTATTCCTAATGAGCCTCTACTTTTCTATGTTTTTAGTAGGAGTGGGACTAGCAGCAACAATTTTATTTTAAAGATTGGTATACAGGTTGTAACTGCTTGATACGTCTTCCATATTTCTTATCTTTTTATGTGAATTACATTCTGTGTGGCATTACCCTTCATGCATTTGGGTAATTGTAAAATAGAAGGGGTTATACAGGAGCACAGCCAAACTTGGCCTTGTTCTGTAACCCATAGCAACCAATTAATAGTCAGATTCTATTTTTCTAGAATATTGAAGGCAAATATATGATTAGTTGCTAATGGTTACTGTCCTAAGGTACATTTTGCCAGTGTTTCTGCATAACATTGCAAGTGTTTAATATACACATCTAATAATTTTCACATTTAGATATGCACATTTAGAGCCATGAAAGAATGATTTGTATAAGTAAGAGAGGGGCAAACTCCTGCAGCAGCAATATCAGTTGGAAAAATAATACCCATAGTACCATTGTTTTGGACACGTATCATAATACACATATATTGTAATCTATTGTTTTTAATTGAACACCTTTTCAAAATCCTAGTTAATCAAGTGGCTTCAGTATTTACCTACCTACCTTTTCTTACCATATATACCTTTGTTTCTATAAAGTACCACATTCAGGACACTGGGTATAGAGATAGTCAGCTGTCTAGGTGGCTTCTGTTTATTAGTTGGTGGTTTCTAAATATTCAGTGTTTTAAGTTATTTGTTTTACATGGAGTAGACACATGAAACAACACAGAAATCAGTGCATATCATGCCATATTTTTTATTAAAGTCTTTTTTTTTAACCGCTATAGTTAAAACTAGTAATGAGAGTAATGAGTTGGGGGATCACCTACTGAGAAGCATAGTGCTATAGGGCAAAAAGTAGAGTCGCTAAAAAATGTATTTCCTGTGGATACAAGTAAAATACTCCGTTTATTAAAGGGGTCTTTCCTTAGAACTGACTCTTGATTCTGTTCCTAGCTCTCCAAAGAAGGAATTCCTGAAATGCAGAGGCAAAGGTATTCTTTAGTTAGAATCGTCCCTACTTACACTATGTCATTCATCCCATTGTTATTGAACTTATTGCAGAAAGTGCAATTTCTACTTGGCAATATCACATTGCAATCATCTAGGTGAAGCAACACTGCTATGGAAAGTATAGCAACCTTTCAAACGTATGTGTGTGAATGACATACTGTTCTTTCCTGTGGTTTAAATATATTATGCAGAGGCTGTTAGGGCGAAGATACACAGAGCGATTAGTTGGCGCGACTTGTTTAAAACATGATCGCGGAGGCTAATCGTGGAGTTTTACCGCCATAGGTTAACATGCGCGTTGTGACAACTAATCATGTGCTGTTTGCACTGGCCCGTTTAGTCGCAGCAACTTTTTAAAATTAAGCACCCCATGTGTCTTCGCCCTTAAGCCACTTTTTGCTTTTTGTCCTGGTAACACTTGGGGAAGAGAAAATGCACAGGATATGCTATAACTTTTACTGCCATCTTTATTTCTTGGGGTCTGCTTTATACTGATAGTTTTTAGAAACTGCACTATTTTTTCTGTCAGATGTAAGATGCTTGTTTTTTACCTAATGAATGAGGATTTCTGTTTATAGAGGGCCCACTGTATATCACCTAAAAATAACCAATTTAACATAGTAAATGTAAACATATATGCATAATTTTCCCATCTGGCTGTGTAAGTGAGTTTCAGTAACCGCTCCCTGACTGTTAGATACTTCCCATAATATGCAGTGAATGAACTGATTACTGCAGTTTATATGTTATTGTATTAAGTTCCCCTTGTCATGTTAAAGCCATGTCAAAATAACCCATAATAATATGTTAATTCTTATAAAATCATAAAAAATCATACAGGCCCAACCAGGTGTATTTATAATGAGTTAACTGCTTTATTCCTCATGACGTAAAACTTAACTGCTTTTAGCCGAGAAACAAAATCACCTTCACTATTCCTATTTAAAGTTATTCACTGTATGCACAGTTGCATGATTACTGTATTTATAGTGTGTTCTTTAAACAAGTACACACTGTTTGGGGACAGAATAACAGAATCATGTTTCTTGTAATTTGTTGTTATAAATATGATGTGTTTCATAAGCAGAAAACACATGTAGCAGGTGACGCCTTTCAGAGCACATTGATATCAGTAAGAGAGGCATATAGCCCTCACAAAACAACATGTATGCAAGAGTTGGTTGTACTGCAGTTTTGCATAGGATGCTTTTGAGAAAACCTGTTATGGTTTTGATTTGAAAGTGTCTTATGCAGTACAAAGACAGGCAGTTGAGTAAGGTATTGGAAGGACATCATACACATCAGACAAACTGGTTCGCTTTTTAGCCATCTAGAAAAGTGGTGTCCATTGAAGTATGAATTCAGTATGTCCTATGTTGGAGCTTCAAAAGCTGTGTTACTGATCTCAGTTGCTGACCATTGGGATCTGTGAGCCATGTTGACCTTAAACAGTCTGTTAGCTGGGATTTCATCGGGATTTTGTCTGTTGCTAAATCCCATTGTTTGTGTACAACTCTCATTTTGTCAGCAGCTTCCTTCTCGCTGGAGTAAGCTTCATAATACATGGTGTAAGTATGCAGTATGGTATACAGTATAGAGTAGATTTAGCCCAATTATCTCTCAGTGTATGTTTGAAAGCCATGTACGACAATCAGCTAGACTGCTTTAAAAATTCATGGAAATTTTTAGTTTTTATTTAATGGCCAGAAAGAAGAAGTTGGATCTATCCAGATGTTTTACCATTAAGGCCTCTGTAGCCATAGATGTTCAGCTACTCTGTCCACTTTAGTCAGCCTTCTGAGGCCAAAATGGGCACATATAGCAGGAACATATTTTTTGAATAGTTGCTGCTCAATTCCCACTTCATAACAAATTGAAGCTTAGTTTTCTTTAATGTCACTGATGTAGCAAAGTGTATCCTAAAAAGAGAGGTTACTGAATATCATCCCAAGCAACTTGGCTCAGGTACAATAAGTAGGTTACTATATCTTTCACTACTGCACAGTGACTTCTAAGTGAGTATTTAGGGGAAGGATACTGAAATAAAATTTGTTATAATTTCTCAGGATGCACCGATTTCTAACATTTAATAATGGATTTTGCAGCCAAAAATATCTGTTGTATAGGTTGTACAAAATCTGCAAGACACTAAGGCTGGTGCATTTTCTCAAGTACTACAGGTTTTGCTGCAAAACATAGCTCAGTGCTGTTTTGCATTAGTTTAGATTCATTCCGGTGCCTGGTTTTGGTACTTTTTTTGTTTTCATTCTGGGTTAGGGGTTGGTGCAAGGCTGTGACAGGCTGGGGTGCTGATGTAAACTGTATAATCCAGCATGTTTGGCCCTTGCTCCTCCTCTAGTTCAGCCTACAGAGACACCACACTGTAAGCCTGGCCTGCGGAGGCTAGAGCCTTCATTAAAAGCCTGTAACAAGTCTTGTATTACTTGTGAATGCCCCAGTGCCATTGTAATAATAATAACTTGCAGCTTTTGCGCAATTTGCAGAAACTATTATGCTATATCCTGGTATTTCTTCTACTAGATACAAATATTTAGGTTTAAAATTGCATTGGGTAATTAAGGGAAACAAAGCAATAAACGAGACCTGTATTTGGCCTGTATATGTTGTATTTTCTGGGTGGTTTATAGTAACTTTTAAATTCTAGGTTTGACTATTGAATTTACATTTATGTCTTGTATGACACTGAATATTTATTGTTCTGTTTTGGTTTGAATGAACTTTGTTAAAGATGGTTTTATGCAAAAAGCAAAGTATAAATACTTGTATCTTGTGCCATGGACCTTTACTACATAGACATTTGTTTATGTACAATTTCAGGTCTTGGAGTTAGTATTACTTTACAAAGTATAGCAGTAGACACTTTAGTATAGTAAATTAAAGAAGCCCCTCCCCCCCAAACAGTTTGTGGGGCATAAGGTTTATTTTTGTTATCCTAAAATACCGATATGAAAGGTGGGTTTTTCCTATACTTAGGGGCTGATTTACTTACCCACGAACGGGTCGAAATGAGTCCGATTGCGTTTTTTTCGTAATGATCGGTATTTTGCGATTTTTTCGTATGTTTTGCGATTTTTTCGGATTCTTTACGAATTTTTCGTTACCAATACGATTTTTGCGTAAAAACGCGAGTTTTTCGTATCCATTACGAAAGTTGCATAAAAAGTTGCGCATTTTTCGTAGCGTTAAAACTTACGCGAAAAGTTGCGCATTTTTCGTAGCGTTAAAACTTAAAATGCGCAACTTTTCGCGTAAGTTTTAACGCTACGAAAAATGCGCAACTTTTTATGCAACTTTCGTAATGGATACGAAAAACTCACGTTTTTACGCAAAAATCGTATTGGTAACGAAAAATTCGTAAAGAATCCGAAAAAATCGCAAAACATACGAAAAAGTCGCAAAATGTTCGTTTTCAAGTCGGAACTTTTCCAATTCGGGTCGGATTCGTGGGTTAGTAAATCAGCCCCTTAGAGTAGAAACTATATGTTAGGTTTGTATTTTAATTTACATTTTTTCTGTGAAATGTATTGTCTATAAATTTGTAAGAGACCTTCTCACATTTAAATACATGCAGTTAATTGAGACAGGAATGATTGTGAACATCGCTTAGCTGCTTCCACTCTTCCTTCCAAGATGGCCACCACTGGTGTAACTAAATGATACTGGGCCCGACAGCAAATTCAATGTAGGGCCCTAAAATATTGGTAAGTTAGCCTATTCTACAAAGAGATGTAATTAATTATTACTGGCTCTATACTCCTGGGCTCCATGCAAACGCAAGGTCTGCTTCCTCTGTAGTTATGTCCCTGATGGCCACCAAATCAAAAATGATTCACTATGGAAACTGGAAGAATATTTACTTATGCTTCATGCAAAATCTAAATCGTGAATGCACAGCTCTTGTTATATTTTATAAATGTATTCTTAGAATTTAGGTAATTTTATTTAAATTGAGGTGACAGCAAGAAGTATTAAATAGCAATTATACATTATTTTATGAACATCAATTATCACTTAAGGTTCTATCTTAACATGTGCGGCATCCCTAAAGTCGATTCAGCATTATACAAGTCCTTCATTTGTTCACAAAGTAACCTAATCCTGCCTTTCGCTGTGCTGCTATGTGACTGCAGGAATAGGCTCAGAGATACCATGTAAAAGAGGAACGTACATTCCCTTCCTACGAAAAAAGGAGGGGGGGGGGTATTTATTAATTTTCCCTTAGTACATCTGCTTTACTACATGGCAGAGATATGACGGCTGGGTTTGACCAGGAAGCCATGGACTATGGTTAAAAATTTTTGTTTTGGAAGGCTTGGATTTAGGTTGGAATTCAGGCAGAGCTACAAATTGAATTTCCATGGCAGTTCAGGGTGCATTTACCGATTAGGAATTTTTAAATTGCTACTCTTATCATCCACAAATATTTATTTGCTTTCAATGCCATGATCCATTGTGTTCCAATTCTGTGTGGCTGTTACTGGTATAATGTGTTATTGCATTGATGCTTCCTGTACCTTACTACAACTGCTATAGAGTTTATGTTTATGAAATTATTGTGGGGGGGGGGGGAGCATCTGTATTTTCAAGGCAAAATATGTCAATAAAGGCTTTATTGTAACCCTGGTTGTAGATTATATGTGCTTGTGTTTGTAAGGGGTTCTGAAAGCAACATCACAAATTTGATTTCTACTTTTATCCAAATTTAACAAAAGCAGCTGTTAAAATGAAATGGTCAGACTTTCTTGCCACTTACAAAAGATAAACTCAGCTACAAACTCATACAGCTATGGGATCCCTTATCCCGAAACCCATTATCCAGAAAGCCAAATCATGGAAAGGCCATCTCCCATAGACTCCATTATAAGCAAATAATTCTAATTTTTAAAAATGATTTCATTTTTCTCTGTAATAATAAAACAGTACCTTGTACTTGATCCCAACTAAGATATAATTAATCCTTATTGGAGCCAAAACAAGCCTATTGGGTTTATTCAATATTGAAATAATTTTTAGTAGTTATGGAGATCCAAATTACGGAAAGATCCCTTATTACATTATTACATTACATTAAGATTTATTTATAAAGCGCCAACATATTCCGCAGCGCTGTACAATAAGTGGGTTACATACATTGGACATACAGAGTAACATATAAAGCAATCCGTAACCGATACAAGAGGTGAAGAGGGCCCTGCCCAAAAGAGCTTACAATCTACAAGGAGAAAGGGTTGAGAGACAAGGTGTGGGAATGGGCATGACCAGAGTTGTGAGAGGTGTGGCACAGGGTATTGCTAAGCTAGATTAGGGTAAGCCTCTCTAAATAAATGTGTTTTTAGAGATCTCTTGAAGGCAGAGAGATTAGGAGAAAGTCTGACAGTTTGTGGGAGCGAATTCCAGAGAAGGGGGGCAGCTCTTGCAAAGTCTTGAATGCGAGCGTGTGAGGAGGGAATGAGAGAGGAGTTGAGGAGCAGGTCAGTAGAGGAGCGTAACAAGCGGGTTGGATGGTACCTAGAGATGAGTTCAGAGATGTAGGGTGGGGCAGAGTTATGGACTGCTTTAAATGTGAGGGTCAATAGTTTGAATTTTATCCTGGATGGTAGGGGAAGCCAGTGCAGGGATTGGCAGAGTGGCATGGCAGAGGAGGAGCGGTTGGAGAGGTGTATGAGCCTGGCAGCAGTATTCATTATGGACTGGAGAGGGGACAGTCTTTGGAGGGGAAGGCCAATTAATAAGGAGTTACAGTAGTCCAGGCAAGATATTATAAGAGAGTGAACAAGAATTTTGGCAGCATCTTGGGTGATAAATGATCGGATTTTGGAAAACCCCATCCAAAACATTTTGGATAAAAGGTCCTATACCTGTACCTATAATTCAAATCAGAACTAAAATTCATCAGAAAGTGTGCTTGGATTGTGCCATCTTCCCTGCCTAAGGACTGTGGGCACAGTAAGAATCAGGTCATATTTTGGGGAACGACAGAGACACGGGAGGGAAGAGGAATTTTCTACTTAAAAAAAGTTTTTTTTCTCTGCCTTAAATTACTCAAGTTTTCCCTAATATTCTAGAGGTATGGGGCCCATTATTAGCAAATTACGGGAAGCCCATCTCCCATAAAATAATTCAAATTTTTAAGAAATTATTTCCTTTTTCTCTGTAATAATAAAACTGTACCCTGTACTTAATCCCCACTATGATATAATTAATCCTTACTGGAGGCAAAACAGTCATATTGGATTTATTTCATGTTTTCAGTAGACTTAAGGCACAGTGATCCAAGTTATGGAAAGATCCATTATCCAGAGAGCCCCAGATCCCAAGCATTCTGGATGACAGGTCCCATACCTGTATTGTGAAACAGAGCCAACATGCAGCCAATGAATGCAGGAGGAACTGCAACAAGAAATGAAAAATAAGGAATGTACCACTATGTTAGAATCCATACAGTCAACTTTATGACAGGCAGTTCATATAGAGCAGTGCTGTCCAACTTCTGCGGTGCCGAGGGCCAGAATTTCTCTAGCATACATGGTGGAGGGCCGCTAATGGAAGCCAGGTTTGACCACTCCCCTTTTAAACCACGCCTACTTCAAACCACACCCATTTTATTACAATGGTAGTAGTGCAGCAAAACCCAAATGCATGGTCCTCACTGCAGGGATATCAACCGTCATTCATTTGTGAAAGAATTATATTATGTCATATTAAGACATACCCTTAAATCATATGCCTCCTTGTCCCCTGTGTATAGCACAGTAACCCACAGCACATAATTACACACCTTAGGGACCATTTATTGGCTATTTCCAACTGCTAATAAACTCACAGAACAAATCCCTGGCAGGTTCACCTGCCACAGGCAGCATAAGGCAGGCAGAGTATGGCACACACACAGGCAGTACTCTGCCTGCCCTATGCTGCCTGTGTGTGCCATACTCTGCCTGCCCTATGCTGCCAGTGTGTGCCATACTCTGCCTGCCCTATGCTGCGAGTGTGTGCCATACTCTGCCTGTCTTATGCACCATACTCTGCCTGCCCTTCCCTGCCTGTGTGTGCCATACTCTGCCTGCCCTATGCTGCCTGTGTGTGCCATACTCTGCCTGCCCTATGCTGCCAGTGTGTGCAATACTTTGCCTGTCCTATGCTGCCTGTGTGTGCCATACTCTACCTGCCCTACCCTGCCTATGTGTGCCATATTCTGTTGCCCTATGTTGCCTGTGTGTGCCATACTCTACCTGCCCTACCCTGCCTGTGTGTGCCATACTCTGCCTGCCCTATGCTGCCTGTGTGTGCCATACTCTGCCTGCCCTATGCTGCCAGTGTGTGCAATACTTTGCCTGTCCTATGCTGCCTGTGTGTGCCATACTCTACCTGCCCTACCCTGCCTATGTGTGCCATATTCTGTTGCCCTATGTTGCCTGTGTGTGCCATACTCTACCTGCCCTACCCTGCCTGTGTGTGCCATACTCTGCCTGTCCTATGCTGCCTGTGTGTGCCATACTCTACCTGCCCTACCCTGCCTGTGTGTGCCATACTCTGCCTGCCCTATGCTGCCTGTGCGTTATGCTCTGCCTGCCTTACCCTGCCTGTGTGTGCCATACTCTACCTGCCCTATGCTGCCTGTGTGTGCCATACTCTTCCTGCTCTTAGCTGCATGTGTGTGCCAGGCTCTGCCTACCCTACCCTGCCTGTGTGTGCCATACCCTCCCTGCCCTATGCTGCCTGTGTGTGCCATACCCTCCCTGCCCTATGCTGCCAGTGTGTGCCATACTCTGCCTGCTCTACCTGTGTGTGCCATACACACAAACAGCATAGTCCAGGCAGTACATACAATGTCTGAGGTGTGAACAGGTGAACAATGTGAGTGATTACAGCCTGAGCCTGAGGTGTGAACACTGCAGGGTGTGAGAAATGCAGGGATTAAAAGGTGTGAACAACACAGGGGATTATAGTTTTAAACAACACAGGGGGTTTACAGCCTAAATCTGAGGTGAGAACAATGGGGGCAACAAATCTCAGTACTGATACCATTTAAAGCTTACACAAAGGTAAGCCATCAAAGCAGCCAGACAGGTGGGGGGGGCCACACAGAGGGGGGTCGCGGGCCGCCGGTTGGACAGCACTGATATAGAGCATTGAATTATTTTTTCCAATCCTCTATAGAATGATTTTATTTTTGATCCCAGACAGTTCCCTTTCCTTTATATAATTGTTTTTTCTCTAACTAAAAAAGTGTTACACAATATATTTATGATTTTGTTCAAATATCTATGTGGCCGCTTTGTAATGGAAATTTATCCTGGAAAAAGACTATACATATAATGTAATCCATAGTCATTTGAAAACATTCACTCAAGGATATGGCTCATACATCACGAAATGTAATTTATTAAGGAAAATCCTACAAAATCCTCTACGAATGTTATATCTCCCCAGCACAAATACAAAAATGGAATCCTGAATATCAAGGTACATGCATCCGGGGTTGTGCAACAATAGCTGACAACTGGTGGACATGCCCAGCAGTCCAATGGACTTGTACTAGCACATTCACTCTCTTATCACAGCTGGTACGAAAACAAATAAATTCCAACCCATGGACAGCACTAAGAGGCAGACGCCTTCCAAATATACCCAAACAACAAAATAAACTAATTTCCCAAATCTGCTTGGCCACAAAGTGTGCTCTAGATTCCAACTGGAAAGGACCCTGTCCTCAACCACAGATGGTGGATTGCAGCTAACGAGAAAATTTCATATATGCTGGAGGATAAGATGACCAGATATGGAACCCATGGATACAAAAACAGAACCAGGGAACAAATGTTCTTAGCTCATAATAGAATATGGCGAGTAAAATTAAACATCTATTTATGGGGAACAACACGGTGACAACACATTGTTGTTATTATTAAAGTTATGGTTATGGTTTATATATCTACCTCCTTCACTTCTAACTGCTTATCTCCTCCCCCCCCGCCTTTTTTTTCTCTCCCCCTCCCTCTATTTTCCCCCCTCAACTCTCTCCCTCTCCCCTTACTCTTCCCCCCCCCCCTTTTTATCTTTTTTATCTCTCTATCCAGTTTTATAACCACTCTCTTAGGCACAGGCAAACCTGTTTGTTCCAAGCTTATTTTGTTATGAACACCAACGGACATGTAATTCATTTAACGTATATATTCATAAACAAGCCATGGTGAAACTTTCGGAAAATAACAAGATAAAATAGAAAGAAAACATTCACGCAATCTGCATATTTGCTAGAATCTGTGACATGATACTATAAGAACGGCTGTGAGTTTCATTCCCTCGCTGAATAATCACTTATATTACTGTTGATGTTAAAGCAACAAGTATTGAAATCATTGCTACAGAATTAGTTTATTTAAAGAAAACTTTGCAGTCAGACAGAACTAATTATATTCTGTAGAACTAATTAGGACTCCTGCAATTTAGATATGATGGAAGGTTTCACCCATGCCTGTTATTGCACATAGTAAGGGGTTGCGTGACGAACAGCCCAGAAATGTATTCTTCTGTACATATTTCAGTGCAGTTAAATACATATCACGTGCATATCAATCTCAAAAAGCATCTGTCTTTACCAAAAGGAGTTACATGACCATATAAAGGTACAAGCAGGGCCGGAACTTGGTCTAGGCAGGAGAGGCAAGTGCCTAGGGTGCAGCAGTGGAGGGGGGAGAAATATAGGCACATACCTGTTCTGTTGCTACCCCTAGTCCAGGCCCTTACCTGCTCATCAATTAACCACCCTCTACCATGTTGTGACTGCAGCCATTCACTCGTTTGTTCACATGTGCTTGCAAGGGAGGGGCGAGGTAGCTGTCCAAATTGCCTAGGGCGCCCGGCCGGCTTGGCCCAGCTTTCTTATGTACAAATCTCCGTGAAGTTCTCAAAAAGTGTCCATTTTTTTAAAAATGTTTTTAAGAATTGGATCCAGTTGAGTGACATGAAACTGAAATCATGCCAGCTGAATAACTATAGTGGGCAGTTAGTGCTATAAAAACATTTTTTTACTCTATTTGAAGTGAACCAGATCCCAAGAAACAGCTGTGCTGACCAGTATTCATTTGTGTGGCTCGGTGGCTATCTGAGCAGTGAAATGCAGTCTGAGAAATCTTACTGGTGGCTGCCCCCTGTGTGCACCATGTATAGTACTTTTCATTTCTTTTAGTTCTAACTACATTGCCCTGCTTCCTCCAGCTGTGTCCCATTATCAGCCCATACCCACATACTGCAACAATAATATAAAAATACATTGTACTGTTTGCACATCTGCATGTTTAGTGACCTCCGCTGGCTTCCTGGGAACTCCATTGGGCCATATGTAAGATGTTTCTCCTCAATTTACAGCTGCTGCCAGAATGTGTTTATGGCCGGTTGCAATGGACAAGTTGGTCTGATCCATGTAAGGCGAAAGGCTGTTTACTTTCTTCTCAAAATAAAGCCATTATGATGTTGCTTATTTGAAACCCAATACATAAATTACTGTACAGTCTCAATGTATACATGATACATACAGTGCTGTTTACCCTACCCTAAAAAATGAATATTTATTTTTACATTAGCCCAATGCAATAACATTTCTAAGCAGAGTCTGTTCATAATAACTATATTTATTTTGCAAACGTTTGTATCCCATCAATCACTTCTCACAGGGCATTAGGATGCAGAGACAGAAGTTTTCAAATGACTTGTCACATTCTCATTAAAATAATGAAATTTTTTTCAAGACCGATAGACTGGTAACTTAACAGCAAGTTTTCTCCATAAATTTACTGTCAGTCCCTGAAACCCAAAAAAACAAAGCTAAATCTTCTAATAGCTGTGATTCTGGCCCATCTCAAATTCCTACAAATAAACAGCAGGGGTGTTCTTCTCATTTATACGTTTTCTTACCATAAAAGATGCTTGCAAAAGTTAAATTTAGCTTTATTTTATGGGGCAGCTAATTTTCTGCAACTCTGACAAAATCTTGTTTATATCAGAAACACATAGGGCCCGATGTATTATTAGTCGTCTGGTGTTAATTAGGGAGCATTACCAGGAATAGCTTGCCTCACAGAAATTTATAACCAGTACCCACATTACCGAGAGCACTATAGGAATTACTGAAAAGAGTGCAGCTTATGCTTAGAAAAGACTTATTAACAAGGTGTTGAAAATATCCTCTGAGAATTTCTACTTTAACTATGAACTAGTGAACACACCGACTGTGCTCTGTGCATTATGGGCAAATTCAAACAGGAAAGTGTCTGCTTCGGGAGTCTCCTTGCAAAGGTTTGAGTAAACATTTCAGAGGTGTTCTTAAGACTCTATATTCAAGTGTAGGTTTCTGAGAAGTAGATATTTTATGTGGTTTGTTCCATGGAAGCTTAACAATGCGGAAATGCTTTCAAAATGAAATGATAGATTGTCAAATCCATAACTATATACGCAAGCAAGACTTTAGTTATATAAGGAATAATATTAACCTATTACACATCACACAGGAGTTATGTGACCATATAAAGGCAGGGCCAGTAGGGCTAGGCAATGGTGGGAGGCGCTAGGCACATACCTCTTCTGTTTCTTTCCTACCTACTCCAGGCCCTTGCCCACTAGTCGATTATAACCCTCCCCCACATAGTGTATTAGGCCATTCACCCATTCACATGCACATGACAGAAAGAGGTGAGGTGGCCAGCCAGGTTACCTAGGGTGCCCATCTAGCTAGCCCTCGCACTGGGCACAAAACCATAGGCTAGTGGTTTTATACATGTTAAAGGATTCTAAGATAACATACACTAACTTAATATATTATAATAGGGGGCTACTTTCAGGGAGCAATGTGAAATGTCACATGAAGAGTTTTTATTTTTGTAATAAAGATGAATTCAAATTTGAGGTGTTAGTAGGGGTTATGATTTCCTCCCTATCGATTTCATCTGCTAGGGATGCGTATTATGTGTACAGGCAGATTTGGAAAAGGGCATCAACCATGGCCATTGTAAACTCATGTCATTGAAAAAAGGGCCATGAAAAAGATCCAGTACAAAGCAGCATGGACTCACAAAGTGCCCAGGTGTCCCATCCAGGGGAGATGGCTACCATTAGTACTTGGGACTGTGCTTCGGGCACTCCCAAAGAATTTTGAAATCAATGTTTTTTTTGGTAAGAATGAACTTGGAATTTATTGGAACATATTAACAGCTTAGGTGAAATAAGGGCCTCGGTCTGCTAGTCATGTAAATTTTAATTTGACAGCCAAATAATATTATGGGAATAGCTAGTTTGTGCCAATTGTTAAAGACCAACTCTAATACAGGTTCTAACTTGAGTAACCTTTGAATCAGTATGTAGGGATATCTAATTTTACAACATAGTCCTGTAACTTAAGTGCTAAACCTTGTCCGCGCTTGGCTAAAGAAATTTTATATTAAATTCGGACAACACTGAGTGAAAAAAATATATATATATAATTAATTAATCACATGTGAATCTACTTTACTAGACACTGTGAGTGCCCAAACTAAATTATATATATAAAGTGACCAGCTGCCTTCCTCCAAAACTAATCCCCAATCGAAACAAACTAATCATACAACAGAGTTGGCGCTCACAAGAAACAACCACCAATTTAAGTGAATTATAAAACAATTTATTAGTTATTTACAAAACAAAATCCTCATTTAAAAAGTGCATCAATACATGATCCAAAATTTTAAAAACCTCAAAATACGTTAATTCATAGAATAAGACTTAACAATTCTTGTTTGGATGGGAAATACAATGTACATAATAAGAGTAATTAGTTTAAGAACAGACCCATATCAGAAAGCTAATGAGTATAATAATTAAATAAATATATATAAATATATGGATTAAAAATGAGTGAACCACCTTAGGGATAATAGCACTAGTATCTAATCCTCAATTTAAAATATTGTACATGATGCGACTATACCATTAATCCATCGCTAAATATAGCCAATAGTAAAGTACACACCAGTCGTGATTTCTGATGGCGGCCCTGACTCTATAACTTTAACTTTGAGGTTTCCATTTTTATTTCCAGTGATGACTGGACTATTCTCCCAGGGTGTGGGTACAGTCTCAGGACTCTCTACTTCTGTCTCTTTAAGTTCTGAAAGCATTGCTTAAATTGGTCCATGATGGCATAGGGAATTTTCCTACAACCATGTACTGGTGGCATTGTAGAGTCTACATAAATGTCATGTTTTCCTTGAAAGCAACCAAGTCCTTTAAAAACGTCAGCAAACCTATTGGTTGTGTCTCCAGTCAGTCTGACATTGCTTCCTATGCCTGAGACTGAGTGCTGCAAATCTTACATAACAGTATATTAGATCTGGGATTTGCTGAGTTTGTTTGCCTATGTGATGAAAAATTGAAGTTTTACTCGAAAGTCAATTTTGTACTCGCATATGAAACTAAGACAGTGGTAGTTGGCTCAGTTTTTACAGGAGTAGACAGGGTATTAAACCCCCAAAATAGGGTCAACCCCAAAAATAACTTTTTGCCTAATAAAAGAAAACATAATTCCAAGCAACTTTCCAATGTGAATGTATTGAACATTTTAGTGCTTTAAAAGTTGCTCAACTCCTGGTTGTTACTTTTTACATTGTTGCAAGTACCATGCTCCTCCAGCAAGGCAGGGCTGTCAGTCTGCTGCATTGTGTTACATTGTTTCAAGAGTCAGAGCCCCCAGAGCAGAGAATAGAAAAGGACAGGCAAACACTGCTTTTAATAACAATTATATATACAAATAAGTAAAAAACCATTACAAATTTGTAATGAATGAATATTGCAAAGTTGCTTAGAATTATGTTTTCTTTTATTAGGCAAAAAATGATATTTTGGGTTGACTTTTCCATTAACTGTTGCAAGTAGTAATACATTAGCTTCCAGTATTTAGCTTAAATGTAACTGTATTTTATCCAGTGGTTACTGTATATCTGTACCGGGCATCATCCAGTTTCTGGGCCTTAGTACATACAGTAAATGTGTTTTTTTTCTAGGACTGCAGTGTTTTCTGAATTGTGCCAGCAGTTTATCTATTGTGCATGCTCCAAGCCATTATCCCCTATGGTGAATAACAGAATGGCTATTTTCAGGCCTCTGGATATTTGCAAGCACCAGTTGCAGTCAGATACAGCAGCAATTTCTGTTTGCACCTCCTCCAGTTTTCACTGAGGTTGCCAGGATTTGGAGGTTTAACCTGCTCCATTGCTGGTCAGGCACACAGTTCCTATCTGTATTAATGTCCCTATAGCAAACAGTATATTCTTCCTAAACTACTTGCAGTTCTGTAGGGATTTGCTTGCAGATTCTGGTTATACTCCAGCTTCTGACACCATGGCTTCTCCCTCATTAAATCTGTTCAGGCACCTTTGCTGGAAACTTGCAGGAATCATGTGGGTGAGACAGTAATCCGGGCCACTGGCACACACAGGAACTGGACTTGTACAGAATAAACTCTTACTAAGTTATAACACAGCAACATGCAACAGCACACTGCAAAATGTTGATTTAGTCTTCTAGATACACTAGAAAAGGAAGTGGATAAAATATGACTAGCTGCTGTCCCAAACGTAAGGTGACAGCCCAATACATTACACTGGACATGGCATAATATGGTCTAAATAGCCAACATGGGTTCCACATCTATAATACATACCTCTCAGAGCACTTCTCTTGCTTTTTAGAGAGATGGAAGACTTTAACTTGACACGAAATTTAAGAATTATCCTGCCAAAGAAACAGCTTGGGCATTAAGCCATACTTGACCAAGACGCAGCTTAGATACATAAATAAACACATTGTGGCTCTCTTTACCCGCAAACCCCATGACTGCCTGTGAGCCATATCTCAAATTTCATTAACTTCTAATCTACTAAAGGAAAAAACAGTTCTTTGTACTCGCTTCTTTTTGCTCTATCATTACAAGGAAATGCACCCCTCTTGGGCCCAATTAACTAATAGCATTAGCACAGAAACATGCTTCACGATTTGCAATGGGCCATTAAAACTGTCTCCAGCATGTTAGAATGTCTAGCAAATGTGCTAAATTTAAATAAACACCAAAATAGTTCCTAAATGACAACTGTTGTTCAAGTCCTGTTAAATATGTGTTAATTTCTGTTAACAACACTCGCTCCTCTATTTTTTTCATTAGTCAGGACCAGTTACATAATTCTACTTTCCCAGCGCAGTCTGTAGAACTCCACCAGGAATTCCTAAAGCATTTTAGGTATGTTTTGCTTCATATGTTTACTTCTCACTTTCACATGTTCTCATTTTCACAGATGACAGATTTTGAAAATGTCCCTTTATATAATTTGGTATGCGTCACAGTCCTTTGCTAAATGGAGAATTATAGAATCTGACAGCAAATGAGAACTTGGTTCCCCTTGTCTTCCTGTTCTGAAATACAGTTAGACGAAAATGTAATTGATATGCACATTTCTCAAGGGTAAATTCCACACATGCAACAGTCACAGTGCTTAAATTGCTAAGGAAAAGGTTTCTATATGTGACACATCATTTTTAGGATCAATTTTCAAGGATCAATTCTACAGCAAAACCTCTCATTCGAATTATAGTTGCATTTATCCGCCTTGTTGCTAATGCAGCATCAAGACAGATTATCAAGGCTATTTTGCATAGGCAACTTGCCTTGTTATTCAGATCCAAATATCCAATGATCATGATGCCAGTGCCAGGGCTCATTTAACAAAGCATCACGCAAAGTGTACAAATTTGGATGCATATTTTGACAATGCAGCATTTTCTCAAAATTCCAGGATTGGCCTTGAGGAGACATAACTTTCCATTAGGGGGCTAGTACAACACACCCACCTGATATGTGTCTAGTAAATCACAATGTCATGCTGTTATTGATGCTAAATGCCAGAAGTGATGCTATTGGCTCAGTAATGAAAATGTTACTAAGCGGTTTAGCAAAGCAGAAACTAATTTAGATTTGCATTGTTAAATCATATGAAAATTGCACTACGTGCTATTTAGCTGGAGATAAATGGAGCATTAATGGTAAAAAAAATGGCAATTTTTGGCCAAATGTTGCAGTTTATACTGTTCTTCTTATATATGTAAGCCCTAATATTACACTGGGGAGAGTGTGGACAGAGAAGGTTGGGGTCATGAGAACTGAGGGCTGAGAAGAAAATAGATCCTGAGTGGATTAAGTGTAGACAGTGCAACAGAAGAGCAGTGCTACAAGCCAAGGTCAGAGATACACTGATATGGTGCCTATTTGATGCCACTACATTAATTTTTTGTCTTTAATAACTTACTGTAAATACACATCATAAATATGTAGCAAACTCACCAAAGTGGTGGTGAAACGTTTATATTACCTTTGTTTGTATGATATTAGTTCTGTAAATAAATATTTTGAGCAAGCTAGAAAGAATGTGTTTGGTTGCAGTTGTATTTAAATCAGGTAGCATACTGAAAACCACATCTGTCTTCAAACAGAACACTGCAAATAATTAATAAAAGGCATGCACTGGGCTGCTCTGTCACTCTAAAGCAGGGGGCCCCAACCTTTCTTACTCATGAGCCACAGTCAAATGTAAAAAGATTGGAGAACAACAGGAGGCTTTATTTGGTAGTAAATCTTGTTTTTATTCAACCAAAACTTGCCGCCAAGTCAGAAAAATAACTATCTGGTTTGGGGGCACTGAGAGCAACATCCAAGGGGCTGGGGAGCAACATGTTGCTCACGAGCCACCGGTTGGGGATCACTGTTACAAGTTACAGAAACTCTTATACTGAGGATTCATTCCTCCACAATTGTCAAGTGAAGTCTTTGCCTAGTCCCTTAAGGGTCTCATAACTGGGAATGCAAACCTGTCCATTGAGCAACTACAACCTCCCTGAACACATTGAACATCTGCAGTGCCACCAACACCAGAGAAAAGCCGGATCTAGATCAGAAACTCTGCCATGCTAAATTAGCAGTCTTTGTGGATGAGGTACATTCTTTCTAGCCTAAACCTTTCTCAGGCTTTAGTTACCATTTAAGCAAGCATAAGAAAAAATACATTTGTCATGATAATTTAACCTATGGAAGCTTTTATGTGCACTACTAAAACACATGCCATAAACCTGAAATTGAATCACAGATTTTATTCATCCTCATTAACCAGACAGATTAAATATCCTTTGAGGCATTCTTGTCTGTCAAGGCAAAACTGGATAATGCTGGGACCAAGAAATGACTTGGTATGCATCTCAGGAAACATTCCACTGAGCTCCACGGGATGATCTCTGTTTATAAATACAATCAATCATTTTGACCTAGAATTTCTACAGTTTTATCCATTTCATCTGATTCTCACACAACTCAAATTGGAAAACCAGTCAGTGTGGGTGAATAGTTTAAAGTCTATGGAAGCATCATAAAATTTTAAATAAAAAAGGTTATATCAAGTTGCTGTCTGATACGGGAGAAAATAAAATGGTCAGCAGAAGGTGTCTTTTAACTCAAGAGAAGAGCAGTGTTTTAAGGCAGAAGATGGCTAGGCCATTAGAATTGTGCATCTGTTGTTTTATAGATGTCAAACTGAGAAGATTTACTTTCTCCTTCAGAAGCTTTCTTTATGCTCTTCTAGTAAGTATTATCTGTGGGAAGCTGCACAGTCCTAAAGATATTTCCTATTTTGTTCCTGTGATGTTGCTTCTCTTCTCTCCAGCTCAACTGGAGGTTTGTCTCCCTTCTCTTAGTACTGCTCACTGTATTCTGTCCAAACCTTTTTCTTATCTTCTGAAACATATGTAATGTTACTCATAACATAGCTCTGGAATGTCTTCATTTTGTGCTGTAAACATTTAATATGGTGATTTATTTCACTTTTTTTGGTGGGGAGGGTTCAAGTTGAATGTATTTCCAGTGTGAGAGCAAATAGTGATAGTGGGGTAATTCCAATAAACTATCAGTCATTAGATTTAAATAATCCTGCTTTCCCTCCCTGACAATTCATAGAGGACTGCTCCCAGGACATTGAAGTTGAGGAAGAATCAGATCCAGTGTCGGACTGGGACCTCAGGGGCCCACCAGGAACCCGTAGACCCTGGGCCCACTTTCCAAACTATTTTTCCTCCTTTCCTCACTCAACCACTTTATTATCCAAGTCTCTTTTATTTACATGCTAGCATCTATCTTTCCATCTATTTCTCCTCTTTGTTCCCATTCAGAAATAGGGAATGACCATGAAGTAGGCCAAATGGTTTGGAGCAGGAGGGCCCACTGACCCCTGGGCCCACCGGGAGTTTTCCTGGTATCCTGGTGGGCCAGTGTGATGCAAGTCAATACTTGGGTGTGGAGATAAAAAAATGTATAAGGGCTGTGACAGATGGGGTGATTAGTCCCTTGTTGCGGGCGACTAATATCCTCGATATGCTATCCCACCGGCTAGAATGTAAATCACTGGTGGGGTGGCATACACGGCGCAGCGATTTGCCGAAATGGCTGAAGTTGCCTTGAGAGAAACTTCAGTGATTTCGGCACCGCGTATGCCATGGCCTGCAACTAATCTCCCCATCTGTCACAGCCCTAAAGGGGTTTTTACACATTCTAGCATTCTAGTCATTACTGCATTGTACATGTACACCTTTAATCTATTGTTCTGCAAAGAGCAACAATTGGTATTTGACCCTGATTATCTTCCTTTAAGGTGGCCATACACGCACCGATATTATCGTACGAAACCTCGTTTCGTACGATAATCGGTGCGTGTATGGCATGTCGGCGAGTCGACCGTTATCGCAGGAAGCTGCTGATATCGGACGACTCGCCGATCGGACCAGTTTGAACATTTTGATCGGGCGCCATAGAAGGCGCCTGACCAAAATTCTCCCTTCAGAGCTGAATCGGCAGAAGGAGGTAGAAATCCTATTGTTTCTACCTCCTTACCTGCCGATTCAGCCCTGAATGGTGTGTGGCGGATCTTACGATGTTTCGTGCGACCGATGGTCGTACGAAACATCGTCAGATCGCCACGTGTATGGCCAGCTTAAGAACTAAACCCATTGTATTATTTGCAATTTATGTGTTATCTGCTGTGAAAACATGAACCTCTTTACAATGTTCAGCTGTCCCCATGGCTACACAGCAGGTTGTTTATAAAAGGAATAGCAACGTTTCTAAAGCACGCACACAATTTGTTAGAAAAGCGAGATAGCAGAACATTATATTTATATTCATATAAAACACCTTCATTTTTTGGTGTTACTGTTCCTTTAAAGCTGTTTTCTGTGAACACTCTTTGCAAATTGTTCTTGCTTCTACTTAGTCTTGTTTTGTGGTCCTATGGTAAGTTCAATAAACATGTTTTGAACTGGAGATTGTCATAATATTTCTCTTCCAGTGAATGGAGTTTAAATTACTACAACTGTTGTGAGTTTATACAACTAGAGCTATTTGCTATTTTCACTTTGTTCTTTTGTATGGTCCATATCACACAAAATAAGGCTTGTGTCAAATATACTACAGAGATCCTAATAGCTAAGCAATGTTCTCAACTGGGGTTTAAAAAAGAAAACATTCTGTCAAATTCAACACCTTCAAATAATCTCTACTACATATTTATATAAAACATGTATATATAGACCCATACATCACAATAATTCCAAAGTAGGTGGATAATTATCTTTTTTTAGCCCAGTTAGGTGCCTTACAAACATTGAATTCATCATTTATACCTGAAATTTGGTAGATGCCATTAGAGAATTAGAGACTAGAGATCTTTGGTTTTTTTTATGTATATGAAGATTATGTTAAAATCAAAATAGAATAATAAAGTTCAGTAATCGTAATAGTGAAACAAGGATTTGTGGAAACCTGGATTTATCAACAAACAACTTATTTTGTAAAAGATCTTATCTGTCTTATTTATTTTAGTGTAAATTGTGTGTTGTTTAAAAAAGTGCAAAGGGGACATTTTACCAAGTCTGTAGTTAATAAAAATTGGGACTACTGAAGGCTATTGAGAGATACCTGAGGGGCCATGTAGAAATCCCACCCCTTGTGCTCATTCACTAAGCACTGATATCTAGCGCCTTGCTGTTCTCTGCACCTTGTGCTGGATTAAAATGATGTGCAAGTTAGGGGACAGAATGTGGGGCACCTGCATGCCACCCCCAGCTCCCCTTCATGAATACATTTTTGCAAAACACCAGCAGTAGTGGTTTCATGATAGAAGCATAGGTCTTTTCAAAGTATAAGGCAGGGTGCAAATATGCAGAAAACAAAATTGTTTGCACCCTGAATTTTAAATATGTCTCCTCTTGCATACGCATGTCCAAAGCCAAAGCAAAGCAAGTATTATGTAAAAGGGACAGTGGCAGTCTATACAGTATATTACACTCCTAATTTAGTCTAAATTCATTTCCACTGAGACTGTAACTGTGACTGTGAAATCAAATGGCAGGTGATATACAAAGGCAGAGAGCAAACAGGGAAGGGTGTCCTGGGGTGCACTTTTATTGTGCCTCTTTGATTATAATTGGACCTTCAACTGTAACATTTGTTCATTTTATAAACATATAGATAGTAAAAAAGAAATTGCGTATTTATGGCACTTATTGTAATGTTATGAAATATTTTAAAATACTTTCTGACAAGGAAAATGGACTGAAGCTTTAGGTTTCCAGAACCAGAATTAGCAATTTAATAAGCATACCATAGGGATCGAATGGTTTCTGCTCCGTTTCTGTTCTGTCCTCACTATGTGTTACCCTGAGGTAGTATGTACTGAATAGAAACAAATATAGAGGAAGGCTCCTGGGTTTTATGGACTCCTGAATTAATATCCTACATTATTATAGGCAGATACATCTGTCTGGACTGCCGCTCTGCAGGCTATTTATATTTTAGTGTACATTTTTAGTACTGGCCATTTGTTGTTTAACTGTAATGCTCTCTTGACTTTAAAGTGAAGGACTGCTCGGCACTTGTATTTGTTACTGCCATGGTGAAAGAAGGCTGACTTCAAGAAGATCTGCTAACACTAAATGCAAGTATCAAATAAGCCACTGAAACTAATCATGAGTTTTCTCAGGCCCTATACGAAATTATCCAGGGAAATAAACAGAACGCTCTTTAGTACAATATTTCACTGGCGTTTATTTTTTCATACCTATAGCTTTTTTATTACTTGCCAAAACAAATATTCTTTGTAAAATTGCTTTAAACTTTTTAACTGTGACATCGACTCCTAAAATGATTTGACAGTCGAGCAACGATTGTATTGAAACAGCAATAGAAAGAAGGAATAAACTTTGAAGTTTTACTCCCAATCATTTAGCCTTTCATCCTCCCATAATGCATTTAACCGGCTTTTGCTTTCTTCTTTTTCTTTTGAATACTCCTATAACAACCTTTTTTTTCTGACATTTTCATGGCTCCATTTTTGGCTTCTTTAAGTTTGTTCCTTAACAGCTAGAGCACTTATTTTGTGTTAGAAAGTAATATTGCAGCTTTGCCTTGGTGTGCAGCAGATTATAGGTACTTTGGAACAGAATCAATACATTTTGTTTACAGCTGTTTTTCACATTTTGATTCTGATGATGTTTCCCAGATACTATTATAGCAAATGTTCCTGGTGAATAGTAGAAACAATATTCAGCTAGTTAACTAGAAATTTATAGGACTTTCTGGAAAATCTTTTAGGGCCCCAGAAAACTTATGGGAAGTAAAATACTGAAATTGCTGTGTCTGCTGCCTTTATTCTTACACCCTAATAATATTTTTCCCTTGAATAGTGATACTCCATGCGAATAAGAGATAACAAATACTGTAAGATTCCTTACAATAAAAAACATATATTTACCTAGGTTTCTAAAAATAAGCTATCATCAAGTCTTCCCCAAATACAGAAATCCTTCTGCTCTAGAGGAGGCCTGTCCAACTGGAGGCCTGTGGGCCAGATGTGGCACTCCAAGAATTTTTTGGTCCTTGGGCATGCTTATGGGCTCTTGAATAGAACCCCTGTGCTAAAGTCAAATGATAGCATACAAAATCCTTTTGCTAATATTCAAAGCCCTTCACTCCTCTGCTCCTCATTACATTTCTTCACTTGTCTCCCTGCATGTTCCTGGTCATTTCCACGCTCCTCTCAGAGCCTCCATCTTTTTACACTATCCACACCCACTGCGCTCTTTCGTCTTAAACCTTTCTATCTCGCTGCTCGTTACCTCTGGAACTCTATCCCTGAATCCTTCCGTAGGGAACACTCACTAACTCTCTTTAAGAAAAAGCTCACCTGTTACCTTCTGGAGCACTAAAACACTATTTTGCCTAGTCCTGCACTTAAGGGCAAATGCTCATACCTGGTGCACTCTTACCTTCCAGTTTGTGCCTGTATGTTACCCAACCACTTAGATTGTAAGCCCTACGGGGCAGGGAACTCCCTCCTACTGTGTCTCATATACAGGGCAGGGACCTCCTTCCTTCTGTGTCTCATACCACATGGCACTTATTCCCTGTGCATTTATATATATATTTATTGTATTTATTTATTATAACACTTGTCCTCCCTGTGTGTAATTTTGTATTTTGTAAGATTGTACAGCGCTGCGTACCCTTGTGGAACTTTATAAATAAAGTTATACATACATATATAGTCTAGGGGGCTGATTTACTAACCCACGAATCCGACCCGAATTGGAAAAGTTCCGACTTGAAAACGAATATTTTGCGACTTTTTCGTATGTTTTGCGATTTTTTCGGATTCTGTACGAATTTTTCGGATCCAATACGATTTTTGCGTAAAAACGCGAGTTTTTCGTATCCATTACGAAAGTTGCGTAAAAAGTTGCGCATTTTGCGTAGCGTTAAAACTTACGCGAAAAGTTGCGCATTTTTCGTAGCGTTAAAACTTAACGCTACGAAAAATGCGCAACTTTTCGCGTAAGTTTTAACGCTACGCAAAATGCGCAACTTTTTACGCAACTTTCGTAATGGATAGGAAAACTCGCGTTTTTACG
The DNA here is from genome assembly GCF_000004195.4 of Xenopus tropicalis. Taxonomy (NCBI): domain Eukaryota; kingdom Metazoa; phylum Chordata; class Amphibia; order Anura; family Pipidae; genus Xenopus; species Xenopus tropicalis. The sequence continues at coordinate 76,375,629 of NC_030677.2, read as the reverse complement.
CAAAAATCGTATTGGATCCGAAAAATTCGTAAAGAATCCGAAAAAATCGCAAAACATACGAAAAAATCGCAAAGTACCGATCATTACGAAAAAAACGCAATCGGACTCCATTCGACCCGTTCGTGGGTAAGTAAATCAGCCCCTAGGAGTTTTGGAAAATAAGGCATTAAATAAAATACATTCACAAACACAATCTCACCAGGCCAACTGTACTACTTTCACAGAAAAACGCTAGGCAATCTTTCTTTGAAGTTAGCTTTCTTCTTAATTTAAAAGCTCTGCTTCACATTTCTGTGAGTAAAAACAGTTATGGATCTTTTTTGTGAAGCGTCACTTCCCCCTTGTAAACCATTTGTCCCCAGTATAATCAAGCCCATTGTTATCTGCCTTTATTCATACATACAATAATCAATCACTTTTATTATATTTGCTGTTATATATATTTATATGGCTCTGCCTGTTATATACAATTTACTAAACTGTAAAGTTGGTATCTTGTTTACAACTGAGGATCCCTTAAGCAGTACATGTCCTGAAGCAGAGGCTAGTTACAGGGCTCCCATGGCTCACATAGGACCTATCAGGACAGGACTCCTTGCCCCATTGTACCCTGCAGATTCTAATATTAGAAGCTCTCTTTATGTTCTTTACTAAAGTTCAGTTGTACAGACTCTCTGCCATAATATCTTAGGATATTCTTGGGATAACATATCCTTAAAGCATAAAGACCACTGTTCCCTGCAAGTCAACATCAAGTCCTTTTGAGCTTTTTGCTTCAACAGCATTTTGGTTCTATGTACTGCACCCTGAAACGGCCCCTGAGGTAGCTGTGTAATCTTTTACCATTCTGTCAGTGAAAACAAAGAGAAACACTATTAAAAAATACATCAGGATAGATACTGCCATGAGGAACGATGTGTACCCTGACCCGAGGCAGTGCCATGGGGTACTTAGCTTTAACCACCCCCAGTTAAGTGAATAAAGATACCAGAGAAAAGTATTAGTTCTAGCATTAGAAGACTTTATACATGTGATATACGTCTCCTGTAGGACTAAAGTCTTCAATGAACAAAGTAAAGTAATGTCTGCTAACCAAGGACAGGACAGCTGCTGCGCAAATTTAATAAACAAATTGTTGCTATGATTCAATGCCAAACAAACTCTTTGTACTAAGGCTGTTCTTTATTTAAAATATGCAGTGCAACATCATGCGTTGCATGGATTCTATTTTGTCTATTACAATTACATGCTGGAAAAAACGATCTTTGAACAGTTTTATTGAAGATCAACCCCATTAATATTTTATCAACTTTTTAAATGAAAGGTTGCCAACTAATATAAACACTGAGCAAACAGAGTTGAGAGCAGATGAGGCAGTTGTTACCCTGCTATAGGAACAGTAACTATATTTACCAAATATATCAATTATTACTTGTAAACTAAAATTGTAAACTCTTTTTTTTTCTTCAGTTTACCATATTACTATGGAAATAAATGTAACTAAATGCTATTGATCACCGATCACCCAAATAGACAAAGAAAAGTTGGAATTAAAAGGCACAATCCACCCCAATCAGGGTCGGCCCTTGTGGGCCCTAGCAGCCCAGACCCAATCCCCACAGGGCACTATATTGAGACGCAGGTCTCCCTCCCGCCTCACCCAATGCGCTGACTGTAAGTTTAATTTAGGCGTCATCAGGGGAGGGGGCCTGCAGGGAGGGTTTGAAAGGCTGTGGCGGGGGCCATTGGGGGGTGCAGGGCCCCCAAGGCAGAAGCCCAAGTGTGCCCTGCACTCCCCAGTCCGACCCTGACCCCAATTCGGCTGACAGAACCCAAAAACCTCTCTAAAAAGTACCGTAGACATGAATAAAAAAGCTACACATTGGGGCACATTTACTAATCCATGAACGTCCGAAAAGCGTCCGAATGCGTTTTTTTCGTAATGATCGGTATTTTGCGATTTTTTCCCCATTACTACTTGCTCGTAAATTGTTGCAACTTTTTCGTAGCCGTCGTGCCGAGTACGAAAGTTTCGGATTCATTCAAGCTTCAATATCGTGACTTTCCTTTGGCCAGGTTGGAGCTGCAGAGTGCCACTGAGTCCTATGGGAGTCTTCCAAAATCATGCAAAGTCGCAAAGGTTTGCCCGCCGTTTATGAGCGCTCAATACGAAAAAGTTGCGCAATTTATGAGCAAGTCGTATTGACTATGAAAAAGTTGCGACAATTTACGAGCAAGTCGTTATGGCTACGAAAAATTTGTGACAATTTACGAGCAAGTCGTAATGGCTACGAAAAAGTCGCGACAATTTACGAAAAAATTGCAAAATGTTTGTTTCCAATCCGATTTTTTCCCATTCGGGATTCGGATTCGTGGATTAGTAAATCAGCCCCATTATATCCCACACATAGGGGCACATTTACCAATCCACGAACGTCTGAATGCGTTTTTTTCGTAATGATCGGTCGCGACAATTCTTGAAAGTCGTCATGGCTATGCAAAAGTTGCGACAATTCACGCAAGTCGTAACGGCTACGAAAAAGTCGCGACGGTGACGAAAAAATAGCAAAAAATACGCAAAATGTTCGTTTCCAATCCGATTTTTTTCCCATTCGGGATTCGGATTCGTGGATTAGTAAATCAGCCCCATAAGGTGACAGTTTTTTGGCAGGTTATATATAGATGTTTAACATGAGGGATATAACCTGGATGGCAGTTATATATCCCCCCTTTTTGTAGGATTTGAGCTCTTTAAGAGCCACCCCTTTAAGAGCTACCGCAGGGGTAAAGAGCAGGAGGTGTAGGCTGGATGTCCAAGGAGGGTTTTAAGGAAGTAAGTAACAGGTGAAGGGATGTGGAAGTAGGGTTATGTGGTTGTGATTTGCTGTTCACCTGCTAAAAGTTCCCTGAAAAACCAGCTTGTGTAAGCTCACTGCTTATTGGACACTTTACTGCCAAAGTAGGCAAATTTCTTTTACACTGGACTTTTGTTGCTAAATTCAAGTCATTCTCTGGTGCCATTTGCTGCTGCTGAAAAGCCTTTTCAGTTTGAAAATTAATGAACTAGTTTCCTGTAAGTCTGGCGTGGCCTGCATTTGCGGTGTGATCACTGTGTGTTGAATATGTAAATCAAGTTTGGCTTTTGGTTTGGTATTTAGCCAAAACTTTTGTGGAGGATTCAGTATTTCAGTATTGTGGATTTAGTGCATTCCTGATATTGGTCATAGCTGGTGCTAGACAAAAGCAATATGTTGGACAACATTTTTATGTATAAATTAAGGAAGCAATTAAGTTTACAATTTAATGACCTTATTGCATTCACAGACACATAGGGGGACATTCATCAAAGTACGACAGGTCCAAATACAAAAAAATCGTACTTTTTTTTAAAGGTTACAACTTTTGCGTATTTTCTGTGACTTTTTTGTTCATTTGCGCGACTTTTTCGTACTTTGCCACAAAAAGCTCGACAAAATCGTATTGTCACGCCGAGAACAAAAGTTTCAGATTCATTCAAGCTTTGGTATCGTGACTTTCCTTTGGCCAGGTTGGAGCTGCAGAGTGCCATTGAGCCCTATGGGAGACTTTCCTTGGGCCAGGTTGGAGCTGCAGAGTGCCATTGAGCCCTATGGGAGACTTTCCTTGGGCCAGGTTGGAGCTGCAGAGTGCCATTGAGCCCTATGGGAGACTTTCCTTGGGCAGGGTTGGAGCTGCAGAGTGCCATTGAGCCCTATGGGAGACTTTCCTTGGGCCAGGTTGGAGCTGCAGAGTGCCATTGAGTCCTATGGGAGACTTTCCTTGGGCCAGGTTGGAGCTGCAGAGTGCCATTGAGCCCTATGGGAGACTTTCCTTGGGCCAGGTTGGAGCTGCAGAGTGCCATTGAGTCCTATGGGAGGCTTCCAAAATCATGCACAGAAGGATCAAAGTCAGAAAGGTTTTCCTGCATTTTACAATCGTTCAAAAACGTATTTGACATGATTTTTTTGTATCATGCTTTTTAAACGCACGAAAATTGTACTTTGATAAATCTGCCCCATAGTCTAATTTCACATCTATCAGCAACGAAAAAAAAAAAGCCTGTCTGCTCTATTTTCACTTGATTATCTCTTCTTGGTTTCATACCTTCATCTTTAAAAGCATTTTCTAGCTCTATTCACAAAAATTACACTATATCCACCCTTCTGAAGCTTGATTACAAGTCATATTGGCAAGAAAAAATTGTACAGCAACCGCTATATCTTTCATAGGAACAAGATAAGTGATATAATGTTATTAAGGATTATTATTAATGGAGAATCCTCCCACCAATGGCGAAATGCGGAATTTCGCTGAGAATCCATGCCTGGCGAAAATTTTCATTTATCCCTACTAAGCGTCTTTCTCTCGCTCTCCTCTTTATATATATATATATACAGTCCACAAGATTTTCAGCACACCAAACCCGTAATATAAGTCACCTGGGTGCTACCTCCATGTGTCTAATTATCCAGAAGTCCAAAAATTGGGTGCACACCAGGATATTTTTTGAAGTTAAAACTTTACTTTTATTTAAACATACTGTTAAAACAGGCCAACGTTTCGGTCTCCTCCTTTGACCATTATCAAGACATTATCAGGTCTTGATAATGGTCTTAGGAGGAGACCGAAACGTTGGCCTGTTTTAACAGTATGTTTAAATAAAAGTAACGTATTAACTTCAAAAAATATCCTGGTGTGCACCCAATTTTTGGACTTCTATATATATATAAATATATACTATTTTGATCCCTCAACGGATGTTATCACTTTATTGTGTTACTTCTTTTGTGGGTGGATTGATATTAATGTTGCTATTAGCTTTAATGAGGAGTATAGCATTTTTGGAAAAAACTTCAACAGTAATATTAGAAAGAAAGATGAGTCTGGTAACATCTGCTTTGTAGTTAGAAAGCTGAGTTATGAACATCTGGGATACATCGAGCATATGGATAGTTTCAGGGTGCACATTTCTACACCAAAGGCGGTGTAAGTATAAATATATGATGTTTTTCCAAAAAATGCTATACTCCTCATTAAAGCTAATAGCAACATTAATATCAATCCACCCACTAACGAAGTAACACAATAAAGTGATAACATCCTTTGAGGGATTAAAATGTAAAACGAAAATGGTCTTTTTCTATAAACATTCACTTTTCAGATTTAAAACAACATACAGATGTAAGAACATGATCTGGTACAGTCTTGTTTTAATATTAATAAATAATATTTTAATGTCTCCCTCATTAAATCGTATTTGCAGGTTTAATACCTCGGCTCAATGTGGTTTTTACAAATCAGGAATCACTTCATCAGCACATGCCCTCTGAGGAAGTGTGATCTGACTCACAGATATATATCATCACTTCTTGCACAGACAGTTATTCTAATGGGAGAAGGATGTATAAAAATTAAGACAGCTGCGCTAACGCTCACAATATAAAAGGTAACCCTAAAAGACCTAAATGATTATCCACAGGCTGGGACTGACAAGCTTGAAAATTCTGGTTTATTAGACAGAAGGATGTAATGCAAAAAAGGAAACCAGACTAAATGTCAAGTGTACAATTACAATATACACGGGATCCGCTGCTCTGAAAGTCCATATTTTGCATATTAAATTGTCATTTTCAGGCTTTGTTCTTTACATGAAAGGAAGCATTATCTTTTGATGTGAATAAATGTATAAGATGCCTTGCACAAGCATTATTACTTTATTTCTTATTCTTAGTTTTGAAAATCACAGAATGAATGGTGTTTCTGTACTTCAGCCCTGCTTTTCTGAATGATGATCTGGCTAAAACTCCAAAGGAAAAATCTGCTAAATTACATCATTTTTATTTATGTAATGCAGACATTGGATCTATTTATTAACCCTTTTGCCAGGAAATGGGCAAATCCAATTTGTCGTAGGTGGACAGCAATATAGACTTAGACAGGATTAGCATAGCCAAAAAGAAATCAACTGCTATATATTCATATATCATTATGAGGATGGAAAGCCTTCCATTGGTAGCATCCCCAAACTAAAATTTCACCTACCTTCCCCAGCCATTGGTTTAAATGTAGCCAGGAACTTTGGCACTCAGTAACTTCCTTGTCAGCAATGTAGATTTTTGCACTGTTGGCAGTAAAAGAGTTTAGCTACATGACTCGTTTTTCTACAGCTGTCTGACACCATTACTCTGTGAAAAAAGGGAAAGTTGTGCTCACCACAAAATCTTAACCCATTAGGCTGGGGTGCAATGAGGCTGTGACCACAATATTCTTATAAATAGAAACAAGAGGCCCTCTGCACTCAGCCATTATTAATATATATATATATATGTGAGATTAAAACATTCTGTGCATTAAGCTACCAACAAATGCAATACAGGGATTGTTTGTCCATATATTGCAAAGTATTCAAGCTGGCCAACTACATCAAAGTCATCCCCGGACTGGCCAGTCCTACACAACTTATCTGATTCATTAAGAATTCTACTGCTTCATTATACATTTTACTCTGGGACTGAGTTGTACCTGCAGCTTGCTTGCGTTTAAAGTTTAAAACCCCAAATGGTTGCCCTTTAATTGGCCCATTGGGATCACTTGACTGTAGCTGGGAAGGGTGGGAGCTACAACATGGAGCTGGCCACTGATTCTGTATAAACTATAGCAAAAAAGGGAAAGTTGTGCTCAACCACTAAATTTTAAACCATTAGGCAGGGGTTTGCACAGGAGCAGTGGTCAGAATCATGTTGCAGCTCCTTTCTACCTCATTTGGAAATGTACCCTTTAAAATCAACACCCTCAGTCTCCAAACTTCAAAAGAAGATTTACTTATATCAATCCTCCTTCGCCCATTTGCCACTTCTGACACACTACCTTGGCAAATGTGTCAACTAATATGGTTTACAGTACGCTATTTATGGTATTGACCATAATATGTACTTCTCTTGCCAGAATCTTTCTCCATTTCTCATTTCTTGTGTCTCCCTGCCTTTCTCCTATGGTATTTTGGATAATCTCTTGCTATCGTATTCCATCAGTGACTTTAAAAAACACCTTCATTAATTGTAGTTGGAATCACATTTCATGCTGCAGTCTTCTTCCTCCTCTGGGGGGACTGGGGGGAATATATGTTGGCCTAAGCTCTATTAATCCAATTTTGTAAAGTTTTTAATAAACATAAATACCCACACAGAATGTTCCAAGCTGAATCTCAAATAATATATATATTTTTTAAATGACTGCCTCTTTAACCTATTATAAAGCTAAACCACAGTGGCATAACTAGTTATTGGGCTACATGATGTGATGCTGTGGACATAACTTAGCCTACTGCTGGCTAAGGGCAGTCATTTAAGTTGAATATGGCAACAGCTTATATCAGATAACTGTATAAAATGCAATGGGTTTAATTCTTACACAAGATAATTCACTTATTTCCACTCATCTAGATTATTAACCCTTTACAGGTATAGATTCATTGCTTGCTGACTCATTCTGTTCTTTTGAATTTTTGTTTAAACCCCCTAATATTCAATGCTACATAATGTGTAGAAGTGCTTTTAAAGGAAAACCTTATTCACTGAGTATTGCCAATATGTAACAAACCCCCTGTGAATTACTGTAGACTTTATCTTATTTAAGAGCCAGGCTGCCATCTGAGCTATACTGTTAATGCACCAGTCTAGCTTGAATCAAGCCAATATGCCACTTAAGGCTAGTGCATTTATTTCTAAGAGAAGCACCAGGGAAAAAAATAGTTATTGAATTCACTTTGGGGGCTGCCTAACATATTGGCTTCATTTAGTAAATTAGGCTTTCTTTGTTTTTAAATAAATGCAGTAATAACAGATTGTTTTCAGGAAGAATATTTGTCTGGTTTGCTGATATTGTGACTACTTCGACACAAAATCAATGAGGGCTTGTTCTGAATATACTTCTATTGTCTTAATAGTGAAAATATTTTGCTATTATTTGAGCTAAACAGGGCAACCAAGGAAACTAAAGCAACTCCATGTTTGTTTCTTGCAAGGTCAATGGCTGGGAACTTTAATATAGGGTGCTGATTAAAGATACAGTAACTAAAAATTTGTGCAATGGTTTATAGGGTTTATGAGTGTAAAAATATCACTGTACCTGCTTTATGAGTATTAATGAATCTCAGCCACCAGGATCCACTCAAAACTTTGTACAGAAATCAGTATCTTGCTGAAGAATATAATTTTAAATGTGGTAGAAATCAAACTTAAAATGCAGTTCTTTTTTTTTACTTGCTTCACCTCATAGGGCAACCCATCTATTTTGCATTTGTTTCAGAGCTTGGGGTCTGGCAAGAAGACACAGTGATTTAACAGGCATTACCAAGTGTACAGACTAAGGGATCAATCTCTAATGTTGTACCAAAATTTATGGCAACTTTATTACCCGTTCTATTACGTTCTGGATCAGGTACTTGCTATTCTGCAATGTACATTGCTGCTGCATGACACAAGTATCTCACATTGCATACAGAAAGTTCCGAGCGATACTTAAAGACTGCACCAGCACATCAATAACAAATGATCCATGCACATTGGATCTAAAAATGACACTTTGTAAGGCTTTCAGCTCTGTTTATTGTAGAGGATTGTCACATTATCTGGTTTCATACTGCAAGGAAATTATCTGAACCGCGAAGCAGGCTTGACAGTTCTAAGCTGGCCCAAGCATTAATGCATACTGTATTTTGTTCCCAGTTTTAGATCACATTATCCCAATATTAAAGTGTTTGCATGTCTAAATAGCTTTACAAGCCTTACTCTGAAGAACCTAAATCTCTCTATTTAGGTTTATTTTTAGTTACATTCTTCAGTTTGTCATTTGAGCCAAATTTTCACTGAGCTACTGAGCTATCAACAACTAATGCAGGTAAGATGTGCTTTTTGAAGTAGATTTTGTAAACTGCATGTCTTTTAAGGACCCCTATCTTCCTCTTTATCTTCCTTCCTTTGCCCCAGGCGAATGTTTCTATATCCTTTTCATCTAAATGAAGATTTCTTTACCGTACTTTTAAGTATTGTTTTAAATATACTTTTTTTTTTAAGGAATACTGTATGGGTTTTAATAAAATGTATTAAAAAGGATTTGTGTCTATTTTCAAAAGAGAATTTTGAATACTTATGAACGCAACCCTTTATTTATGACCCAAAACTGCATGGACCCATTCATCCTGGCTCTTCTAACAAATGGTACTCAAGTGGGCCTATTGACACTGGGGAACCCCAGAGCTACCACCACCCTGGACCTGATGGGAGCTGCAGGGTTTTTACACCAGACTTGCACCCAGAAAACTGGACACAAATACATTTCCATCCTTTACTTTGGAAATGCTAGCTGGAACTTGCATCAAAATGCAAGAACAATTGTTTCCATTTTTAGGCATTAGGTGTCATCTGTTCTGATGTTGAAACTGTAGGAAAAATGCTGCAGTGTGGGTAAAAAATATAATGAATTGAGCAAAAATGTACTTTGTACACTGTTCATGCAGTTGTACATGACCCTTTTTAACAACAATTGATTTTATAGAAAAAAAACAAAACAGACTTTGTAACATTGGGAAGCCTCTGGTACAAAACTATTATTTTTTGATGCACAAACTAACAACACCTTAGTGATGTGTGGGTTGGCCTGAACTTGACCTCTGGTTACCAATTGCCCCTGGAGGCAGCTGGAAGGCTGCATTTACCAAGTCCAGCCATTCCCTGATCTCATTGTGATATCCCAACCCCACTAATGGTGGCACAATGCTTGTTTATGTACTCATACTCACCCCATCCCCTCCAATGACATCAGAATAGGGGCAGCCACTGGTATATAAACCAGAATTGTATGGCAGGCCAGGTCAGCATTAGGTTAGGGTCATTGTGAGCCATCACTAATGCACATTATTTTTGTGAGACACAATATATATAAAACATATATATAATATATATATATATAATATATATATAATAAATATTAAAAAAGTAATACAAGGAGGACTTTGAAGGAGACATACAAGATTGAGATTCATATGCAGTATCTGCTTGCAAGTACAGATGAGAAATAAAATAGAGAACAAAATGCGAAGCATAAACTGTTATGCTTATATTTCCATTAACCCCTGATATGCATGATATCCCACATAGCAGGCAAACAAGCAATACCTGTCCTCACCAGGGAACACACACGGAGATTCCACAGAGGACTTTGTAATCCTTGGCAGCCCAGCAGACTCTTCTCTTTTCAGTCTGAAATCACAACAAGTGGTACTGGCTGCTCACTCTGTATCTCTCTTCCAAAAGCTGGCAAAACACACCTTCTCCCAAAAGTGCACTGGGACATCCAGCCAATCGGGCCCCTCCACCTTTTTTTTGCTAGGCTGGATGATGTCACAGACTTAGAAACAGGGGACAGAGTTTCTGATCCCCCTACATATACTAAACTAAAAGATCTTAGGATCCCAATAACCTTAAATCTTATGCTTGTCCATGTGACTATGTCCAATGCTTGTCATTCCTATTCCACAGAGTTTATACATCATTCACATCAAAATAAAAGAAATGAAGTATGCAAATACTGTGTAAGTACTTTAAATTGGGATTATAATACAAATAATGAGTAACGCTGAAGAACCAGTATTCTGCAAGTTGTTCTCAGATGTTTTGGGTTCAAGCTCCCCTTGCAGGTCCAACCTTTGGTCAGGGCTTTTTTTGAAGGTCTGATTCCTGGATAGGGCATTCAGCCATAGTTTGAAGAATATGTAGTACAGCAAATCTCATACTAACTGACCTTTATGCTGGGTGTATCTAGGATAGCAAATGGGCAGTTTTCCCATTAATCACCCTAACTGAGCTTCAGGGTTAGTCCTTCAGGCACTGCTCCATGCCCCTCCAGGGGGTGGATGGGCCAACAGTTTATGGACAATTTTGAGAAGTCCTATGTTTTTTTTAACACTATTTATTGACCCTATATTTATGGCTATATGCATTATGTGGATGATACATTTTTCATTTGGACTAGCATGAATTTTTATCCTATCTGAATAACATCCATTCTACTATTAAATTTACTTTAAAGGCGGGTTCCACCGAAATGCATTTTTTGGTTGTTATTATCAAAATTGCAGGTTCTAATTTTGTTACTTCAGTTTATTGTAAACCAACTGATAAGAACAATATGTTGAGACCATTAAGTTTCCATCCACAAGGTCTTTTTAAAGGACTTCCAAAAAGCCAGTTAATGCGTATTATATGCATTACATTGACCCCTGAACTGTATGATGAAGAATCATTAATGATAGTCCGGAAATTTGTGGAGAAGGGGTATAACCAATTTGAGTTAATGAATGCTAGGAATGAGGATAAATTGATTCCAAGAAAGGACGCCTTAAAAACAAAAAGTAAAACAACTGAAAATCATAAAGAATTCCCTAAGGCTAAGGCTTGCAGAAATATTATGTTGAAGCATTGGGGAATTCTAGCAACTGACCCCAAATTTGGACATCTATTTAAATTACCACCAGTCTTTTCATACAGGAGAGGTAGGAATATTGGTGAACTTATTAAACATCGACCAGTTTACACTCAAGCCTCTGCAGTTTCCAGAGCTAAGGGCGCATGTCCATGTAGAAACTCTGGTCATTGCAGCGGTATCATCCCTGGTAATTTTTGTACCACATCCGCAACATGGTACTAGGCATGAAGTAAATGGCTTCTTTACATGTGATAGTAAGGATGTCATTTACTGTGTTAAGTGCCCTTGTGGTTTGGCATATGTCAGACAGACCACTAGAACTACGAACATAAGTCCACCATATGCAATTACCATCCGCAATCCCCCCAAAAATTAAAAAACAAAAACAAAAACAAAAAAGGCAATGATACAGAGAAAAAAAGGGAGACCCTTTTGGCTAAACACTTTTTTACACATGGCCATCAGCTGTCACAAGTTAGGTGGCAGATCCTTGAAAAGGTTAAGACCAAACAAAGACAAAATAAAAAAAAGTACTGCTCCAGAGAGAATGCTACCGGATTTGGCTTTTGCAATCATGCCATCCAAAAGGGTTAAATGATGAATTAAATATGTCTTACTTCTTATAACCCTAGGTTGAAAATTTTTATTACAGATAAATAATCTTCTTGAATGTACATCAGGGACAGATACTTTGTTCCCCCTTTTTCTGCTTCATGTTGGGTAACATACTTGGTGTCCTTTGTATCTAATTGACAATTATTTCCAACTGCAGCTTAGTGTGTAACATTTTTTATTAAAGTGGTAACATTTTTATTAAAGTGGTAACATTGTTTTATATTATAGTGTCCTGCTGCTTCCTGTTTCTTTCGATACATTACTTCATTATTTGCTATTGTATATAAATCTTGGATTTTTTTATGGACTTCAGATGAATTATATATTTTTCTACAACTTTTTTTCACAAATTATGCACAATGTTAATGCACTTTTTACACTGTGATAAGAGATGAATTAACCCATCTTTCAGTATTAAATTAACTATGGTAATTATGTAAATGAATTGTGTTTAAATTGGCGTCACTTCCACTGATCTGTATGCTTAGTAAAGGGTTGTTTTGCCCCAAAACGTTGCACCTCCACAATAAAATTTTCAAGGGCTTGCCCTGCTTGTAATTGCTCTGAGTGCCATTGCTTTCTATGTTTTGAAACTGTCTGGGAGAGCGCCGATCCCTCCAGCACTGTGCACCGAGCTCCTAACCTTGGAGTGCCAGGGTGTGCAAGGAAGGTCTCCAAGTTGCCAGCAATTCAGGAACCACTGCTTTACAATTACAATATTGTGCTGTATATGAGGTCTACATTGCCTATTGGTATGCTAAATCAGTAGTCCCCCAACAAACATTGGGACAGATTATTAAGACTATGTTGCACTTAGTCTAAATAAAAAAAATGGAAGGGCTTTATCACTTGGAGGTGCCAATGTGACAGATAGCTGTCCCTAATGACTATAATCACTAATCTCATTTCCCTATGCTCCTTTTCACTGAAAGGTCTTGGGGTATTATTCTAGTTCGGTGCTGTCCAACTTCTGTGGTACTGAAGGGCCGGAATTTTTCTGGCCTACATGGTGGAGGGCTGATAATGGAAGCCAGTTTTGACCACTCTTCTTTTTAAAAACTGCACCCACTTTAAACCACACCCATGTTATCACAAGAGCTTTCAAGACCATACCCACATTAATGGTGGTAGCGCAGCAAAAACCCAAGTGGTTGGTGCTCACTGCAGGGATATCACCCTTCATTCATATGTGAAAGAATTATATTATGTCATATTAAGACATACCCTTAAATCCATATACCTCCTCTTCCCCTGCGGATAGCACAGCAACCCCCAGCACATAATTACACACCTTAGGGACCATATAATATTTCCAAATGCTAACAGACTCCCAGACAAACCCCTGCCAGGTTCACCTCCCGCAGGCAGAGTATGGCTCACACAGGCAGCATGGGGCGGGCAGAGTATGGCACACACAGGCAGCATAGGGAAGGCAAAGTATGGCACACACAGACAGGGTAGGGCAGGCAGAGTATGGCATACACAGGTAGTATAGGCAGGCAGAGTATGGCATACACAGGCAGCATAAGGCATGCAGAGTATGACACACACATGCAGCATAGGGCAGGCAGAGTATGGCACACACAGGCAGGGTAGGGCAGACAAAGTATGGCACACACAGGCAGCATAGGGCAGGCAGAGTATGGCACACACAGGCAGGGTAGGGCAGACAGAGTATGGCACACACAGGCAGCATAGGGCAGGCAGAGTATGGCATACACAGGTAGCATAGGGCAGGCAGAGTATGGCACACACAGGTAGCATAAGGCATGCAGAGTATGACACACACATGCAGCATAGGGCAGGCAGAGTATGGCACACACAGGCAGGGTAGGGCAGACAAAGTATGGCACACACAGGCAGCTTAGGGCAGGCAGAGTATGGCACACACAGGCAGGGTAGGGCAGACAGAGTATGGCACACACAGGCAGCATAGGGCAGGCAGAGTATGGCATACACAGGTAGCATAGGGCAGGCAGAGTATGGCACACACAGGTAGCATAAGGCATGCAGAGTATGACACACACAGGCAGGGTAGGGCAGACAAAGTATGGCACACACAGGCAGCATAGGGCAGGCAGAGTATGGCACACACAGGCAAGGTAGGACAGGCAGAGTATTGCCTGTGTGTCATACTCTGCATGCCTTATCTGCCTGTATGTGCCATACTCTGCCTGCCCTGTGCTGCCTGTGTGTGCCATACTCTCCCTGCTTACAGTCTGAGCCAGTTGGACAGCCCTGTTCTAGTTAGTGCCACACCACTATCTTGTTGACTCTTTCAGGGATCCCCTGCAGCTGGTCTTTACTGTGTGCATGCTCAGCAGAGTTAAATTATAGCATAGATGCTAAACCTTTGGTTTACTGCTCATGTGCATGGTCTAGGGCAAATACAAGGATCCCAGGAACAAAAAACATCATAGATGTCTGGCGTAGAATTGTAATGTAGATGCTGTGTTTTTCAGCAAAGTGGGTGGGTTGCTTTACAAATTCCAACACCCCAGGGATTAAGCCTTTCCTTATCCTTTAAAATGCACCTGTAATTATGATAGCAGCTTTATTTAAATATCCATTTTACAGTGGTTGCTTTTGTCATATATTTGTAATTTTATTAAACATATAAAATGAATCCATGAACACTCAAATGCATTTTATCTCTTTAATTTAGTTTCAAGTTAGGTTTCCTCATTCCTCTTTCAATATTAGCATCCCTGTCCTCTGCACTTTTATGCTGCGCCCCTGCTCTCTGCACATACCTAAGGCAAATACCTTACTTGCACGTCATACACAGCCAGGACTTTCAGATGCACCTATTAATGATGCACAAATAAAGGAATTTTTTTCCCAATAAAACATACACAATTTTTTGAAGAGACTCTTTAAAGCAGATCAGTTTACATACTGATGAAGTGGGAAATTGCTATTTACAGGATAAGTAGAAATGAGAACAGCTGTTACACTTATATTAGTACAGATGTGGAAATAAAGCAATGTATAGGGATGCCTATGTTGTGCCCTTTTGCATCCTCTTACATTGTAGGTGCAACATTTTTCCTTTACCAAACCTTTCAGTCAGGCACATATTCTTGTACCACTCCTCAAGGCAGTTACAGAGATAAATAGTCTATGAATTTAATTTATTTGGCATTATCTTTGATTATCAGAAACCATGTTTCTAAAATTGACTTGGTAAGTGAGTTAAAAGGATTTACAGGAAAGTGGAGAATTACTTTGACACAAATTATATCTGTACTAAGTAAATGGTTTGGTGTAAGTCACATGACAGATATCTATTGTGGATATAAATAGGTTAAGCACCAGTTTTAGTTGTAGTTGGTTAATGATTTGAGCATCGGTGGCTACTGCATGGCACCTGTGAGTGTATTCTTCTTGTCTATCATTTCAGTTAAAAAAAATGATAATTTCAAATACTGTATAGCCTTTGTGATATACTGTATAAAAAATAAAACCGAACCTAGATATATCAGTTCAGAAAGGCCTTTATAAGCAAAAGAAAAGTCAAATCCACACACACACTGGCAGACTGAGAAATAACATGCTGGCCTGCAGATCACTGAGCAGTAGAAAACCTTGTATGATTAGATGTCACAGATAAATTCCATCTGTGGGACCCATGAAAAAAGTGCTGTCAACAATCCATAAAAATGACAGAATTAAAATAGAAAATGCTCTGCATAATGTATGTCCATGTAGCGGGGAAAGTCAGACAGTTATAAGATGAATTTCCCCTCTTTGTACTACTACATATTTTCACACCTGTGAGCCATTTTGCTACACAACAATATACCAATAGCACATTTCATAGGGAATATGCAACGGCAAGGAACTTGAGCCAAAATAAAGATACTAGTCTATCCCACAAGTAACATATGTTAAAAGAAGAGTAAGCAATGTACCAGAACTCCGCTAGCCTTAGAATCATTTGAGTAAAGAAACTGATCCCCAAGCTATCTATACTTTAATAGTGTTTCACAAGCAAAACATTAAAGTCAGTATTTCCCCAAAGACTCAGTGGATAAAAAAACTGAGAATATGCTGAAATGTACATCTGCTCTTGGTGAAGTCCAAAATCTTGGGTTAAAGCAAGGGAAAACTTTCAGAGCTCTAGAAATGCTCAATCAAAAAATATTTATTCTCGTAATAGCATATTTTTTTATTGATGGACATGATAGTGTGAAGGTGCCATGTGAACACATAATGGAAGGTGTAGACATGGAAAGTGTGGTATGCATAATGGGTAAGTGAGTGATCATTAGAATGTAACATACACAGTTGAAAGCAAGATGCACCTATGTACATTGTTCATTTTTTGGAATAATTAAGCCTTAGAAAATAGTTTGCAGTTAAAATTCAAAGACTGAAAGTTTTAAAACAAAATATTTTAATAATTAAGAAAAAAAAACACAAAAAAGAAGGTAAAGGACCCCCTTAATATGTATTGTTTGCATAGGCTTATTATCTACTGTCATTTATTCTGTATTAAATAGAACTGTTTGCTAATTGAAAGTATAATAGTTTCACAATCCTTATATAAAACAACCAATAAATAAAACAAGTAAACATAAAACACAAGTTTAAAGTCTAAAACCTGTTGTTAATTATGCCCTGGGAAGCAGCTAATCCATCATAAAATCCTTCAACCCTGCTCTATCCTTTGCAGTTCTAGCCAAATCATCATCTTCTTGACATTGGAATTCTCTAAAATGCAATAAATTGTTAAACAAGCAGACAATTAAAGAATATGTATTGTGATGTATTATTTTTGGTATTCTTTCTTCTTGGAAAACCTTGGGTTTAATAAAGAACAGCTTGGTTCCATCTTGAATAATATCACAAGGGTGCAGTATTTCAGCTCATCTAAAAATCATTATTTGCTGCATAAAAATAATTTCTTACAAATATGCCAATAGCATGCACATGTATTTTCAAGTATTATTAAGTACATATGCAATGGAATTCATATTTAGAAAAAAGACTTTTGACTTTGACCATGTGCTTTGTCCTTGATTTCCTGCTTTATTCTTTTAATAACACTTCTCTGCATTTTATACAAAACATGTATAACTCTTCGTTAGTTTACTTGGTTCGAATCCAATCTGAAATTATACATGGCTCAAAGAAATGTTTGCCAAAGCGCTGATCTATACTAACATTGTATGTGCTTAGCGTTAATGTATTTGTGTAAATCTGTTTAAGTAAAGCTTATTACATTTTGTAAATCTGTTTCTCAGGGAGAAAAATAATAAATTAATTTTGGTGGATGTGTGCATTTTTATTCTTGGGATTAAAGTGCTTTAAAATAGATGAAAATGTGCAAGCGGCCATAAATTCTATGCAGTCCAAAAGACAAAAAACAAAATCATCACCAACTACACACATGCATCTGAAATGTATAAAATCTAAAGGGATGAGGCAAGATATACTTTAACTTCTAAAGGCTTATACTGTATATAAATGCAAGCACAAAGCAGTAAAATAGATGTACAAACAGGAATGAAAACCGCTTCCGTAAACTGTTTTTGATTATTTTTGATCATTATAGGTCCCATTCTCTATTTTATTCTTGATTTATAATTCAAGTTATAATAGCACCAGGACCATCACATTTGTTTAGGGTTGCCACCTCTGCCCGCTTTCTTAGCAGGGCAGGGGATGGGGTGATGTCGCGGGGGAGGCAGGGCTGTGATGTCGAGGGGCAGGAAGGGGGTTGGGGCCATTAAATCACAGGGGTGGGGCTATAACGCATCAATGTTAAGGAGTCCTGCCCCCGATTTTCCTAATTTGGGAAACTGGGCAGGAGGTTTTGAGCAGGGCAGCCCTTCTGAAAACCGGACTGTCTGGGTCAAAACAGGACAGGTAGCAAACATTTGTTTGACATGAAATGCACCATAACTGTATTGCTATAGTACATGAGTAAAATGGGGTGCTCACTTTGAATGAATTCAGGGGGCCTTTTCGGTTGACAAGGTATATCCAGTGGCTGCTCCCTCAGGCCGCCTCCCGGTGGTTTGTGCACACACAAATCCTACTCAAAGATTGGGACTGTAAGAGGGGTGGGGGGATCCAGCTGTACAGTCTGCACTCGGGCCCTGCAACCTACAGTATATTACTGGGTATATCCTTGTGGCCACATAAAAAGGTTTTTGAATAGTCTCTTTATATATTTACATAAAGCGATTATACAGTATTCTACCCTAAGTGAACACTAAAGAGACAAAATATTTTTTTTTACAGTTATTCATATACTTGATATGCATGTGGTATGTTTTTCCTTAGGTGGAACATCTAAAAGCAGCCTATGTTATACTCATTATTTATTGTCCAAAAAATTTGCCCTTCTGTCACTTTTATATTTAAACATTCTATGACATACTGGTGACCACAAGAGTAGCATTCTTATTGAACCTGGTAGTTAACCTCCTGTCATTATAGAAGCCTACACTTTTCAGTCTCCGTACACTTTGTAGCAGGTAAAGTTTGGGAACAGCTTTATTTAAAGGAACAGTATAAAAATGGGTAAAAAAAAACTGGGTAAAAAGTGTCAAAACTGGGGAAAATAGATAAACTGTGCAAAATAAAAAATATTTGTAATATAGTTAGTTAGCAAAAAATGTAATATATAAAGGTTGGAGTGGACAGACGCCATGGATAGATGTAACATTATCGCCAGAACTTTACTTCTTGCTTTCAGCTCTCTAACCTTTTAGTTAGTGAGTGAATTTAGTTATGTCCCACATGGGACATAACTGTTCAGTTAATTTGTGAGCAGGCAGGTCAGCAAACTAGCTAAACAGTTACAGTATGTCCCATATGCACCCCACTCAAGTCAAAGTCACTGATTGGTTACTGACTGCTAACAACTTAGAGAGCTGAGGAATTAGAGTTCTGGCCATTATGTTAGACATCTGCCCGCTACATTACATTTTTGCCTAACTAACTATATTGAAAACATTTTTTATTTTGCGCAGTCTGTCTATTTTACCCAGTTTTATTTTTACACTGAACTGTTCCCTTAAGCTTTAAATAAAACCTTGTGGAGCAGCAGGGTAACACGAACCCCATTGCCCTCATCTGCCATTCATAGCATTAATCAGCTCATTGAACAGTAAAGAAAATTGCACCCAAGCGTCAAACATTATGGAGCTGGAACAGGACAATGTGGATCACATTGTCATCATCTATCATTTATTAATATCAATATGCTTACTGAATAGTAAAAAAATTCACTCTTGCTCAGGGGGTGCAGCTTAGCACATGGTTTAGCATGGTTCCAATACTGGTGTGTTTTTACATTGGCTTATAGGCTTTCTGTAGAAACATAATTGCAAGACATAGAATTTTGACACAAAGAAAGTGGTTGATTAAAAACTTTAGTCTTAAACATCTTATTTAAACATTACATGTTTTGATCATAGTTACCCTTTATCAGATCTAAATACACACCAGTGCACACACTTTTAAAGAAATCCACTGAGCTCATTCCCCACCCTCGGAGAGAAGATATCCAATATACCTTTTATTAGTACATCAAGAATATTTTCCTTGAAAAAAAAAATCTGTTGAAACCCCAACACCTCCCTCCCAGGAGCAAAATCAACTCAGTTTTCATGATTTATGTTTATTGCCCATTTGTCTTGATCCCACTATTAGAGTCCATTTAACCTGGTTAAATAAAATGAACACCAAGCAGCACTGAAATGTTTGATTACCCAGACCTGCACATTATCCACTACCCTATAGATATACATTTGCACAAAATATAGACTGTAATCACTTGAATGTATGGAAGACAATATGTATTATACCATTAGACTGCATACTTTCCAGTTCTTTTTTTAATACAGATTGATTCCCTTTGCATAAGCAATTTCTTTTGATCACCCTCTTGTGGGCATCTCTATCACTTCTCATATCATCCACCTTAATCGAGAGGGGTTATGATGCATTAAATTGATACTGTGGTGTCCGTAAAAATATCATGTGCAAAAAAATCCTATTGTTTCTACCTCCTTATCTGCCGTTTCAGCCCTGAAGGTTAGTGGCTGATTGAACGATGGTCGCATGAAAGATCCAAAATCGCCACGTGTGTGGCCACCTTTAGGGGGAGCCAGCAGATGTAGGCTGCAATGGGTAATAACAGGGCCACCTTGCTCCAGCAGACACTGCGCTCTGCACAACATGCCAGCTTTTGGGGTTTTTTTTGCCTGGCAGTAATCTGGGAAAGTCACCTACCTTGCATAGTATTGAATAAGTACTCAGCAGCACATTTTGGACAATCATAAAACAAGTAGTGCTGCTTTATTGTGGATAGAATAATTGAACACAGATTAATTATAAAGAGAATTATATAGCAATTAGTAATAAAACATAGCCTCATGTTTTTGAAGTAACAACAAAGGAATAAAAATAATTATAATGAAGATATTCACAAATCCTAAAGATGTTACTTTTCCATTCAAATATTTAGAATTTTTATTGCAACTTGACTTTGTGCTTTTCCCACATTCACAGTCCACATGGTAAGGAGCTGGAGTTGGAACTGGAAATAATGTCTACATCTATGCTTCTGATCCAAACACTGAAAATATTGTTTATCACTTTGCTTTACAGGTACTAATGGCAATGCTGAGTGCGTTTTAATATATATATTAATATATATAGTTTCCCAGGCAACAACAGGTACCTTATATCATAACAGCTTATTGACTTTAATAGGAGATGCCATACTGATTGTCCAGAATATGAACTCTTATTAATAGAGTCTAATGATACAGCACTAGGCAATTGTCTCTGTAAAATATTATAAAAACCTAATTCTGCACAGGTTTTCTGTATAATATAGTATCTCCAAATGCTAAATAGTTATGTTACAATAGTTGCTTATGTTTGCCTATAGCAAACTCAACATTAACAGCTGGGATTAATTTATTAAGCTCAGAAAAATAATTATATTGTTAGTTGATTTCTAAGTATTTATCCATTTATTACTTAAAAAGATGTTGACCAGATATTACCTTGCCCTTATTTGCACAACAATATCGATATTAGCTTTTTTTAATACTGTGCCAAATTTTAATATAGAAATAATAAGGAATTAAAAGAAAAGCAGTTATATAGTATAATATATCTTATGGTTTCTGTCCTGTAATCTATATATTTTATTATTACTGTGCCTCTGCCTTTATCAGCGGAATGGATTATACTAAATGTATCATGTTTGAGAGTCTTAATGGCCTCTCCCTCCTTTACCATTAAATTTAGATGCATTCTAAGCTCACAAGAGAAAAGTCTTATTATTTTATAATCACTTGTCTGCAAGAAAGTCTTTGTTCAATTATTAGTCAAAACCAGGTCATAATTATGTTAAAGACTCCATGAACTAATCCAATTTTTGAGTTATATTTCTAAATTTTCTCGTAAAGATGCAACACATAGGCTAAATATTAAAAAATAAGAATATCCATTAAAACAGTGATCCCCAACCAGTGGCTCAGAAGCAACATGTTGCTCCCCAACCCCTTTGATGTTGCTCTCAGTGCCCCCAAACCAGGGAGTTATTTTTGAATTCCTGACTTGGAGGCAAGTTTTGGTTGAATAAAAACAAGATTTACTACTAAATAAAGCCTCCTGTAAGCTTATAGTGTGCATAGAGGCTCTCCAAGTCTTTTTACATTTGACTGTGGCTCACGAGTAAGAAAGGTAAAAGGGTTGGGGACCCTGCATTAAAATATAACTGAGGCCTGAATACTGCTAGCTACATTGCCACACTGATACTCATCGTGGCAATGAGACTGTGATTTCCCCACAGTCAGTTGCATGCTAAACTGTTTTAATTTTGTCAAAATGCCTTCTTTGCACTTTATGCACTCAGTCCTTCCTGCCTTCCATTCCAAATCAAGTGCTGTGGTGCCTATAGGAAAACCCTGGAGCTACTGTCCAGGCCCGGATTTGTGGCGAGGCCACAAAGGCCCGGGCCTAGGGCGGCACAAATTTAGGGGCGGCCTGCCGCCCCGCCACAACTAAATTTTTAAATTTGGCTCCCATACGGAGCAATGGGGACCTCTCCCCACTGCTCCGTATAGGACTTTAAACATTTGCGTACTTACGCTCGCAGCCCGGGGGGAGGCGCTCATTCACGCATGCGCATATGGGGGGCGACCAATGGGGGCGGCCACAAGACAAATCCGGCGCTGCTACTGTCACCTCCTTACTAGGCAGTAGCCCACTATCAATAGGCGCAGCACTAGTTCCTAAAGAATTGTGTGCAGACATCACCTGTACACCGAATACCGGAAATAACTCCAGATGGACTTTTGCGCAATTGCATCTAATTTGCAATAAAACTCACGCACAGCTGCGGCAATTTTGGCAAAAAGTGTGCATGAAATTGCACTTTGCTCACTGCACTTGTGCAAGTAAATGAGCCCTATTGTCTCACAAGTAATATAATACATTACATATAGAAGTATAATACTATCAAATGAGAATAATCAGCATAAAAATGTTCCGGAAACTGGGCAGTATTTATATATGCAAATTGTGCATAATATAATTAAAAATTCCATAGAAATTTGAATGAGTTTCCCAGCGGTAATACTTATTTAACTAGCTCTCATTAATCTATATTGTGCCTTCTAACTTACTTGTAGTAAAGTGATGCTGAAGATGATGAATGGGCAATGTTAATATCCAGTAATAATGCCATACCCTTGTTCTCCTTGATTGATATTGGAATGGATGGGCAGAAATACATCATGTAGAAGCAGACTTAAATGACAGTCATGTTTCTCATATTTCGCATTTTGGTTGTCAGAATAAACCTTCAAGCGACATAATAACAATAATCTCTACAAATTCGGAATAGAGGGAACGTGAACATTTTTCAGGAAGGCTGTAAGTTGTGAGAAATGAAACCTGTGTAGGATTTATAACAGAAAGCCTTGTGCAGCTTGAAAAAGATATGCTTCATTTGCATAACAGTACGTCCTTTAAAGTGATACTCTCAGTCCCAATACACAGTGCTCAAACATCAGTATGCATTTCTGCCCACAGGGATCCCGATTATTTTCAGTCTGCAGAACCTTTAAGGACGTCTTAAATAAATTGTGCACAGATGTGTTTTAAATAGGAATGGCCTTTTGAAAAAAAAAAATCTATCAACAGTATGCCAACGGTATCGACAATGACTCACAGCAAATATGGCAGCAGGGCCACAATACTTTGTGTTTAAAACTTCAAGCAACATTTGCAGTAAACAATATGAAGCCAGATTTACACAGATCAGGTGGATCCTTATTAGAGATTTCCTTTGAATTTTTATTTAGGTGCTGGGCCTGTGGCGATTCTGGGGCTGCTGCCACCTGAGGCAGCAGCCCCGATGCCGTCTCCTCTAGCCCGCTCCACAATTGCAACTTTAGCAAAAGAGTAGGTCCAGAGGGAGCTGCATTGCTACTGCAGAGTGTTATTGCCAGGGGTGCTGCTACCATGGGGTGAGTTGAGAAACTCGCCTCAGGCGGCAGCGCCCCCAGGGTTACCAGGGGTGGCAAAAAGCAGGTCCTAGTAACTTTAAGAGACAAATTTCCAGTTGTTAAAACCCCCCTGGACCTACTCTGGTGCTGTAAAGGTAAGCACAGGGGGGCGGCATTAGAGGGGCTGCTTGGAGTGGCTCAGGGGCTGCTGGGTATTGCGCTCTCTGAACTAGCAGAGCTGAATTTTCATTTAAAAAAACAAAAATTTGGCTTCTAAAGAGGAGGCTTTTTGCTGCCCCTGGTAACTAGCCGCTCACTACTGCCTGAGGAAAGATTCTCACCGGTAACTAGCCACTCACTACTGCCTGAGGAAAGATTCTCACCGGTAACTAGCTGCTCACTACTGCATGAGGAAAGCTTCTCACCAGTAACTAGCCGCTCACTACTGCCTGAGCAAAGATTCTCACCAGTAACTAGCCGCTCACTACTGCCTGAGCAAAGATTCTCACCAGTAACTAGCCACTCACTACTGCCTGAGGAAAGATTCTCACCGGTAACTAGCCGCTCACTACTGCTTGAGGAAAGCTTCTCACCAGTAACTAGCCGCTCACTACTGCCTGAGCAAAGATTCTCACCAGTAACTAGCCGCTCACTACTGCCTGAGGAAAGATTCTCACCAGTAACTAGCCGCTCACTACTGCCTGAGGAAAGATTCTCACCAGTAACTAGCCGCTCACTACTGCCTGAGGAAAGATTCTCACCGGTAACTAGCCACTCACTACTGCCTGAGGAAAGATTCTCACCAGTAACTAGCTGCTCACTACTGCCTGAGGAAAGATTCTCACCAGTAACTAGCCGCTCACTACTGCCTGAGGAAAGATTCTCACCAGTAACTAGCCGCTCACTACTGCCTGAGGAAAGATTCTCACCGGTAACTAGCCGCTCACTACTGCCTGAGCAAAGATTCTCACCAGTAACTAGCCTCTCACTACTGCCTGAGGAAAGATTCTCACCAGTAACTAGCCGCTCACTACTGCCTGAGGAAAGATTCTCACCAGTAACTAGCCGCTCACTACTGCCTGAGGAAAGATTCTCACCAGTAACTAGCCGCTCACTACTGCCTGAGGAAAGATTCTCACCGGTAACTAGCCACTCACTACTGCCTGAGGAAAGATTCTCACCAGTAACTAGCTGCTCACTACTGCCTGAGGAAAGATTCTCACCAGTAACTAGCCGCTCACTACTGCCTGAGGAAAGATTCTCACCAGTAACTAGCCGCTCACTACTGCCTGAGGAAAGATTCTCACCGGTAACTAGCCGCTCACTACTGCCTGAGGAAAGATTCTCACCGGTAACTAGCCACTCACTACTGCCTGAGCAAAGATTCTCACCAGTAACTAGCCGCTCACTACTGCCTGAGGAAAGATTCTCACCGGTAACTAGCCGCTCACTACTGCCTGAGGAAAGATTCTCACCGGTAACTAGCCACTCACTACTGCCTGAGGAAAGATTCTCACCGGTAACTAGCCACTCACTACTGCCTGAGGAAAGATTCTCACCGGTAACTAGCTGCTCACTACTGCATGAGGAAAGCTTCTCACCAGTAACTAGCCGCTCACTACTGCCTGAGCAAAGATTCTCACCAGTAACTAGCCGCTCACTACTGCCTGAGCAAAGATTCTCACCAGTAACTAGCCACTCACTACTGCCTGAGGAAAGATTCTCACCGGTAACTAGCCGCTCACTACTGCTTGAGGAAAGCTTCTCACCAGTAACTAGCCGCTCACTACTGCCTGAGCAAAGATTCTCACCAGTAACTAGCCGCTCACTACTGCCTGAGGAAAGATTCTCACCAGTAACTAGCCGCTCACTACTGCCTGAGGAAAGATTCTCACCAGTAACTAGCCGCTCACTACTGCCTGAGGAAAGATTCTCACCGGTAACTAGCCACTCACTACTGCCTGAGGAAAGATTCTCACCAGTAACTAGCCGCTCACTACTGCCTGAGCAAAGATTCTCACCAGTAACTAGCCGCTCACTACTGCCTGAGGAAAGATTCTCACCAGTAACTAGCCGCTCACTACTGCCTGAGGAAAGATTCTCACCGGTAACTAGCCGCTCACTACTGCCTGAGGAAAGATTCTCACCGGTAACTAGCCGCTCACTACTGCCTGAGGAAAGATTCTCACCGGTAACTAGCCGCTTACTACTGCCTGAGGAAAGATTCTCACCAGTAACTAGCCGCTCACTACTGCCTGAGGAAAGATTCTCACCGGTAACTAGCCGCTCACTACTGCCTGAGGAAAGATTCTCACCGGTAACTAGCCGCTCACTACTGCCTGAGGAAAGCTTCTCACCAGTAACTAGCCGCTCACTACTGCCTGAGGAAAGATTCTCACCGGTAACTAGCCGCTCACTACTGCCTGAGGAAAGATTCTCACCGGTAACTAGCCACTCACTACTGCCTGAGGAAAGATTCTCACCGGTAACTAGCCGCTCACTACTGCCTGAGGAAAGATTCTCACCGGTAACTAGCCGCTTACTACTGCCTGAGGAAAGATTCTCACCAGTAACTAGCCGCTCACTACTGCCTGAGGAAAGATTCTCACCGGTAACTAGCCGCTCACTACTGCCTGAGGAAAGATTCTCACCGGTAACTAGCCGCTCACTACTGCCTGAGGAAAGCTTCTCACCAGTAACTAGCCGCTCACTACTGCCTGAGGAAAGATTCTCACCGGTAACTAGCCGCTCACTACTGCCTGAGGAAAGATTCTCACCGGTAACTAGCCGCTCACTACTGCCTGAGGAAAGATTCTCACCAGTAACTAGCTGCTCACTACTGCCTGAGCAATGTAGATGTCGATAAATTTGTAAACAAAAAATAATTCTAAGCAACTTTGCAATATGCATAAATTACAAATGTGAAATGTTTTTCAAGTCATTTGTATATATTATTTCTATTAAAAGCAAAGCTTGTCTGTCCTTTTCTATTCTCTGCCCTGATGGCTCTGTCTTTTGAAACAATATAACAGACCCGTCTCGCTGGAGGAGATTGACTTTTGCAACATTGTCATAACCAGGAGTTAAGCAAAAACTGCTTTTATTAGGAATTACATTTAGAAATAACTTTTAAAGCACTACAAATTTTCAATAAATCATATTGAAAGTTGCTTAAAATTATGTTTTCTTTCATTAGGCAAAATATTTTTTGGGTTGACATGTCCTTTAAGGGTAATGGCACACGGGGAGATTTATCGCCCACGGTTAAATTTCAGCTACTGTGGGTGACAAATCCCCAAAATGTGCAGAAAACTTTGTGTGACTTCAGAAAACACAGTTCCACGTGTGCTTTCCCACCAATGTTTCACTTATTACTGGTGGCAAAGCATTTCAGGGAGATTTGCCACCTGTGTTAGTCGAGATTTTACCGCAAGTGACAATTCTCCCAATGTTCCATTACCTTAAGTTGAGCCATTACTTTTCCAGTTTACAGCACCACCCTGCTTGCTTTGTGTCACAACCCTCCCCCCACTGGAGGTAAGAACTGTTTAGAAAGGTGCCAACCCTACTTTCATTTGGAAAAACTTTTCACTGAAAATGGCAGACCCCTCAGCTGGAACAGCTCTACATTTTGATTGGAATATATTCTCCATTTCTGTTGTAATACATGATTAGCAAATTTCTGTTTATTAGCAAAGTCGAAGTTACCTAACCTCAAATTCAAAAAGCATTCTGTTTAAAAGGACCCCATGGTTTGCTAACCAGAATTTACTCCCCTATTTGCTCCCTTCTTTATAACTTGTCTTCTCAGGAACTAATATGTTTCTGATTAGGAAATAAGGAAGTTGCATTCCGTGCTGCTATCATGGGTTGTGCCAAGGCATACTGGCATACAATGAAACAACATCATGTACAACATAGTGACATCCTGGCCAACACTCAGCAACATAATCAAAACTCAGACTTAGGGGCAGATTTACTAATCCACGAACGGACCGAAAGCGTCCGAACGCGTTTTTTCGTAATGATCGGTATTTTTGCGACTTTTTCGTCGCCGTCGCGGTTTTTCCGTATGTCCCGCGATTTTTTCATTGCCGTTACGACTTTATCGTATATTTTCCGCGACTTTTTCGGCGCCGTCGCGAAAAAATCGGATTGGTTTTTCCGTCATTTACAATTGCTCAATACGAAAAAATCGCGACGGCGATGAAAAAGTTGCGCATAATACAATAAAGTCATGACGGCAACGAAAAAATTTCGCAAAATACGAAAAAAAATGCGTCAGCGACGAAAAAGTTTCCAATCCGATTTTTTCCCATTTGGGATTCGGATTCGTGGATTAGTAAATGTGCCCCATAATTTCACATCTGCCATATACCAAATCATTTTATAGATAGATCTATAAAATGTATTTATATTACATAGATAATCTGACGAGCAAAAAATATGAGTTCTCTCCTTGGAAGAAAACAGAACTCTGAACTGTACCAATATTTTGGAAAATACTGTAAGAAAAATATTGATTAAAAAATGTAATTGCTTATAGCCATTTAAAAGGGAATCGTCAAAGGCTATACATCTCCTAACACATTTACTTTTGGCATAAAAAGCCCTCTTTAGACCAAGGCGGTAGTGCTTCTTTTTTTCTACACTACAACCTTTGCTTATTTACCTATCATAGCATAATAAATTATAAAGAATATTTTATTTGGACTCAAAATAATACTTATTTAATGGACTGTATTGGAATAAATGGGCCCCTTTTCTGAGTGTGGGTTTTAACAGGTGTCACATGTAGGTTGTGGAAATAATGAACAGTATAGGAAATTCCCATGGTTTCCCAAGCCAGCAGGCTGAAGGCCATGAGATGCTTCTTGTTCCCAAAGCTTTAGAGAATACATTTGCTTATTTTATAAAACTGGGAAAAAATGAAACTTGAAAGCTGACAAGGAGCATGAGAAAAGTAATGGAAATCAGGAGAGAACAAGGAATGGGATTGATGTGCACAATGTAGCTTTAATAGAAGTTCACTCGTCTTTTGCCCTTTCCATGCTCCAAGTTTTTCAGTGTTAAGGAGCATTTTAATGTTGTATGAATTCTGAGTTAAAATACATAGTTCTTCATAAGATAAAAGAAAAATAGTATTTTCTCCATGCTAGACACTCTGTTCTTTTTGACGTTTATGTTGTAAAAAATAAAAAAAATAAAATCATCCTAAGGTGAGTTTCAAGTTGTACTGATGTAGCACTGGCAGTTGCAAAGACATTTTATTTCAAGGGGTTATATGCTGCAGCAAAGACAAGCCACCAAACTGTTACTGTGACATCTGCATTTTTATTTTTTAAAAACATAATAACATAGCATTTGAGGTTGATGTCCATCAACCAAGTGAAACCTGCCTAACTGCTTCCCAAAGAGGAAGGCTAAAAAATTCCCATTTAAAGCCACTTAGATTTGCCTCAATGGGGGAGAAATATTCCTTTCTGATTCCAAGAGACTGGACTAACTTTGTATTAAGGGGTTGATTTTCAACAATTTAATATTTGATTATTTTCTCGATTTGGGTTTTTTGGCGCTTCAAAAACTGGAATTTGAGTTACATTTCAAAAACTTGCATGCCTTTATTTATTAAACACAAACCCCCCCCAAAAACTCGAATGTAAAACTTCACTATCTAAAAGCTTGCAAGTTTCTAGAGCAGTCAATGGGAGTTGCCCTAGGCAAAGTCAAGGCATATGTTCAATTGAAATTTATGAGTTTTATTCAAGTTTAAAACTCAAATATTCAAGTATTTGAGTTTTTTTATTTGCACAAGTTTACCACTTTAATAAATAAGTGAGAATTTGATATGCGAGTTTAATCGATTTAGAAAAATTTGAATTCAAAAATTGATAAATAAGCTCCTAAGAGTTAATTTTAGCATCAAACCCTATCTCGAAACTATCTGCAAGAAAAGATTTCTAGAACTTCACAGTTCTCATTGTAAAAAACATTTTTGTACATTAAGATGAAACCTTTGTTCTTCTAATCTCAGTGGATATCTTTGTGCCTGATATAAAAATCTACTGTTGAGTATCTAGTCTAAACAACCTTGTTAACCTTACCTCATAACTGAAACGTTCCATACACTTTACCAGCTTAAACTCATAACTTTTCAAGAAGAGGGGAAGTTTGAAATCGCTGTGGGTACCAAATGCTAGGCACCCCCAAACTTAATTCACTTACCTGATACCCCAGGACAGTGCTCCTGTTCCCATAAAACTGCCCCTGCCTGGTGTCCTTCTCAGTAAGCACCGACAGTGATCCGCTTCATTCTAAGCATGAGTGTGCATGTGCAGCAAAGCCAAACTTTAACAAAAAAGGCAGCCTTTTCACTTTACTGAGGTTGTGTCAGTCCCCAGGTAGATAAGAAGCTCGATCTCTGAGAAGAACTCCATGCCAGGGCAATTTTCGCTAAAAGAGGCCTCGGCCTGGGGTAAGTAAATACAATCGCAGAGGGGTGCCTAACATTGGCACCCCCAGTGATTCTATGTTTCCTTCTCCTTTAAAGGAGCAGTTCAGTGTAAAAATAAAACTGGGTAAAATAGACAGACTGCACTAAATAAAAAATGTTTTCAATATAATGTCAAAAATGTAATCTATAAGGGCTGGGGCAGACAGATGTCTAACATAATAGCTACTTCCTTCTTTACAGCTTTCTAAGTTGTTAGCAGTCAGTAACCAATCAGTGACCTGAGGGAGGGAGGCATATGGGATATAACTGTTTAGTTAGTTTGCTTTTGAATCTGACCTGCATGCTCACAAACTAACTGAACAGTTATATCCCATGTGCCCCCCCCCCCTAAAGTCACTGACTAACTAAGAGCTTAGAAAGCTGAAAGCAGAAAGTAGTGTTCTGACTATTATGTTAGACATCTGACCACTCCAGCCTTTTATAAATTACATTTTTGCCTAACTAACTATATTGCAAATAGTTTTTATTTTGCGCAGTCTATCCATTTTAACCAGTTTCATTTTTACACTGAACTTTTCCTTTAAAGGGGACATAGCCTTGACCACTTAGCGTAAGAAGATTATAAACGGTAAACAATTAATAGTAGTAAAGGTATGGGATCCCTTATCAAGAAACCTGTTATCCAGAAAGTTCCAAATTATGGAAAGGCCATCTCCCATAGACTCCATTATAAGCAAATAATTCTATTTTTTTTTAAATGATTTCCTTTTTCTCTGTTATTATAAAACAGTACTTTGTACTTGATCCTAACTAAGATATAATTAATCCTTATTGGAGGCAAAACAAGCCTGTTGAGTTTATTCAATATTTAAATGATTTTTAGCAGACTTAAGTTATGGATATCCAAATTACAGAAAGATCCCTTATCTGGAAAACCCTGGGTCCCAAGCATTCTGGATAACGGGTCCCATCCCTGTATAGTTTTTATCATATCTCTTGGATACAGTTTCTCAAAAATTAAAAAAAAAATAAATGATCTCCATCACAACCCCTTTCCCACACTTCCCCTCTTACATGTCTAACAGAGTCGGGCTAGCCTCAGGCTCTTTCCCATTAGCATAAACTGATGTCAGTGAGTGACAAGCAGAACTCATATACCAGCCCCCTGCATGATTAAACTGTATAACATTTTACAAGGAAAAACAAGATTTTATTATTTTTTGCAGGGTACTATACATTTAAAGGAAAGGGGAATATATACTAAGAGATTAGGGTTAATACAATATGTATCCTTTAAGCAATGGAGACTAATACTGCAAATTCTAGATAGGGCCTTACCAGTGCTTTGTAAAGGGGAAGAAAACCCCCCTCCATCTGCAACTCTATACCTATTTAAATACAAAACAATACCCTGCTGCTACTGCATCTGCAGTTATTCTCCACAAGTACCCATTCTCCATCAAAGGTATGCTTAACTTAAGGTGGCCATACACAGGCCGATTCTACCCCTCCAAAAACTGCCCCACTGTACAACCTAATAGTAGATGACCAACAACTAAATTACAGATGCATGAGTATTCACCAGTGACAATTCTGCTTAGCAACACTATGGGGGACATTTATTAATACACGAACGCTCCGAGCGTATTTTCTGCGACTTTTTCGTACCTTGCGCAACTTTTTTGTACTTTGCTGCAAAATTTGTGTGACAAAATCGTATTGTCACGCCGAGTACAAAAGTTTCATTCAAGCTTCGTTATCGTGACTTTCCTTGGGCCAGGCTGGAGCTGCAGAGTGCCATTGAGTCCTATGGGAGACTTTCCTTGGGCCAGGTTGGAGCTGCAGAGTGCCATTGAGCCCTATGGGAGACTTTCCTTGGGCCAGGTTGGAGCTGCAGAGTGCCATTGAGTCCTATGGGAGACTTTCCTTGGGCCAGGTTGGAGCTGCAGAGTGCCATTGAGCCCTATGGGAGACTTTCCTTGGGCCGGGTTGGAGCTGCAGAGTGCCATTGAGCCCTATGGGAGACTTTCCTTGGGCCAGGCTGGAGCTGCAGAGTGCCATTGAGTCCTATGGGAGACTTTCCTTGGGCCAGGTTGGAGCTGCAGAGTGCCATTGAGCCCTATGGGAGACTTTCCTTGGGCCAGGTTGGAGCTGCAGAGTGCCATTGAGTCCTATGGGAGACTTTCCTTGGGCCGGGTTGGAGCTGCAGAGTGCCATTGAGTCCTATGGGAGACTTTCCTTGGGCCGGGTTGGAGCTGCAGAGTGCCATTGAGCCCTATGGGAGACTTTCCTTGGGCCAGGTTGGAGCTGCAGAGTGCCATTGAGTCCTATGGGAGACTTTCCTTGGGCCGGGTTGGAGCTGCAGAGTGCCATTGAGTCCTATGGGAGACTTTCCTTGGGCCAGGTTGGAGCTGCAGAGTGCCATTGAGCCCTATGGGAGACTTTCCTTGGGCCATGTTGGAGCTGCAGAGTGCCATTGAGTCCTATGGGAGACTTTCCTTGGGCCGGGTTGGAGCTGCAGAGTGCCATTGAGTCCTATGGGAGACTTTCCTTGGGCCGGGTTGGAGCTGCAGAGTGCCATTGAGTCCTATGGGAGACTTTCCTTGGGCCGGGTTGGAGCTGCAGAGTGCCACTGAGTCCTATGGGAGGCTTCCAAAATTATGCACAGAAGGATCAAAGTTGGAAAGGTTTTCCCGCTGTTTACAATCCTTCAATAGGAAAATTTCGGATCGCCAATACGATATTATCATGACTAATACGATTTTTTTCGTAGGCATTTTCTTGATATTTACAATCTTCAGAAATTATCGTATCCAATCCGAATTTTTCCCATTCGAGATTCGAACTTGTGATTTCATGAATGTGCCCCTAAGTCAGTCATCTTGCTCTTATCTTGCATACAGAGATTACTGTGTACCTTTGGCTGAATGATATTATGCTATAATCAAACCACAGGAGGCAGGACATAATGCTGTTTAGTTGTTCTGTTGATCGTTCTTCCTATTTCTAGCTTACAGATTTCATTTTGCCCCATTTAATTCACTGGGAACAAATCTAGTTAGCATGCAATGCCATTTCGCCTCTTGCCTGCAATGTCCAGGGGATTACATGTGAATATATGAATGGGCTCTATCCTAAATACCATTGCATGTCACCCAGCACCTTCAATGCGTGAAAAAATTAACAACATAAAAAATGGAAAGGGAAAAATTAGGAAATTTTAAAAGCCATGTGTTGTGCTAAAAATATATCCACTGTAAACATTAGTGGTTAAGTAGCTAGAGAAGGCCAGACCACCATGCAAGGCTGCTAAAAAGAGGGCGTTTGTATTGCCTTTGATATATGGTTAAGGAAAGGAAAAAAATCTGCATATAAGCTTGAAAAAAATGATTTCATATGAAAAAGACACGCTGAATTAAAGCTCAAGCAAGATGTTTTTATGATCTTACCCCCCACTGGTTCATCACAAAGCAAGAAGAAAAGTTTTTTTTTAAATCCATCTGTCATCCTGTGTAAATATCATAATGGCTATTGCTTAGCCTGAGATCAGAAAGAAATTCTTCTCCTCACAAGATATTTCAAAATGGATTTCCCTTTCAAACAGAAGTCATTTTTCCTCCTAATATGTTTTGGTAATTCTTTATATTTATCATAAATTCTACCCTTGAATTGTTGCAACGACTCAGATTTCCACCAGCTACTTAATAACATTATTGTTATTAATCACAGCTGTGGCCTTTCTGACTTCAGAAAAGGGTCCCTTTAAACTTTAAAAAGATTTGAGTAGTAGTGCTGTATTTTGCAAACTAATAGGCTAATAAATGCACTAATTATGTTTTTACAAATATAAAGATTCTGCTTTCAAAAGGAAGTCATGCAGATTATTTTGCAAAATTCTGGAGATCAGGTTTAAAGTACATTAAGAAAGATTCTGAACATAATGCCTTTTACCTTTTATACAGGTTGTGCAATTTCATGGAAATGTATATTCACTAAAAATACTTTTTTTCAGCTCTCTACAAACAAGGTTCTTGGAACTATGTTATGATGTGGGAATTAAAGGTGAACTTCCATCCTTTATGTCTTAAACCAACATCATTCAAAAGCAGATGAGGAACAGACAAAGCTCAAGAAAGAATAAGCATGATTTGCTGAAATCCACAATACCGTACCTGTGAAAAATGTATGAATCTTAAATTAGTTAAGTTAACATGAAATAACTAATAAAATACCTCATGAAATAACTCTTTGTCCCCTATTCCAGTCTTTCACCTTTAAAATTCAGACAAGTATAAATTTTATATCATAGGGGCACATATATCAAAGTATGATTGTTTCCGAATACAAAAAATTTGTATTTCTTCTAAGTTTTAATACTGTGCGTATTTTCTGCGTTTAATTTGCATGACTTTTCCGTACTTTGCGACAAATTATATGCAACAAAATTTGTTGCAACGAGTACGAAAGTTTCGGATTCATTAAAGCTTCGTTATTGTGACTTTCCTTGGGTCAGGTTGGAGTTGCAGAGTGCCATTGAGTCCTATGGGAGGCTTCCAAAAACATGCACAGAAGGATCAAAGTCAGAAAGGTTTTCCTGCCATTTACGATCATTTGGATACGAAAATTTAGTGACTTTCGGATCGCCAATATGATACTATCGTGACTATTATGATTTTTTCGTGACATTTCCGATCATCAGAAATTATCGTATCTAATCCGAATTTTACCCATTTCGGGATTCAAACTTGTACTTCGATGAATCTGCCCCATAATGTTGCAATAAGATATAAACCATTAAGTATATATATATAGTATTTATAAGATATAAACTCCCCTTGTATGCAAATTGCTGTAAAGGTAAAAAAAAATCAGCAGGCAGAACTTATAGAACGCAGGTATAAAATGTGAAACTACTGTATATAACAAAAAAAATCTCAGTCCAATGTCTTCAGAGCTCAGTAATAATATGATGGAGAGAATATGCCATTCATATCTATGGCTCTAGAGTGCATGTTTTGGGAATGTTTATTGGTGGCTTTCCACAATTTGATACATAATTAAACTCTAGTTCAAACACTAACTCACTAAATATGAAGTTGTTCAGCTGTGCTAGTGGTTGTATAAAGTCATTAAAGGTCATGCATAGAGTGTAGTAGCCTTGTAAAGAGTTTATTTGTGAAGCAAACGTCTGCAAAAAGAAATGCAAACTGTTATGTAAGGCCATATACTTCATGTAAATGATAGCATTGCCATAGAAAAGGCACATTAAGAATGAGGGCTGTAGTACATGGTCAAGAATACTGTTTAAAATGCATAGTTTTGTGCTCAACAATCATAGGGCAAGAAGCTTGCTTGGAATTTTTCTTGACCCTGGCTGGAAGCTAGTTGTAGGTTGGTAACTAGCTGTAATGTAGTTTCACGTTTTGTAATGGGTGAAAAGTAGTATATGCCTAGATCAGGGCTGTCCAATTGGCGGCCCTCCACCATGTAGGCAAGAAAAATTCCGGCCCTCTGTACCACAGAAGTTGGACAGCACTGGCCTAGATGAATCGCCAAAAAGAGGTTAACAAATGTGTAAGTCAAGCAATCTAATTATCTAATTATGTCAGATACTGGTGGGGTCTGAAGAACCCGAATTGAGAGTTTAAATCTGCCCGTGTATGGCCCCTAAAAGTGTTTTACTTGCGACAATCTAAAGGTGAAAGTGTTTGCAGGAGATTTGTCACCTCGGTAGTGCAGATAATACAGGTGACAAATCTCCTCATTTGCCAGTAGCCTTCTGGGGACCTGGAACACTTTTTTTTTTCTTTCCCCAGCTTTTTTAACTTTCTCATAGGCTGCCTATCTAATTACATTTTAATATGGTCAAGTTATCCAAGAACCATTGCAATAGAACACCTGTAAAAATCCTATAGACTAAGCAAAACAGTGTCAGCAGCAAAGCAAAATTATACAAATTTCCATTCTGATCTGATATTTAAATTCCAAGTGCCATCCAAAATTATAAAAACGATTTCACAGGTTCCCATTAAATTACTTTTGGAAAGAGACAATTAACAAGAACTCTTAGCAAAATCCAGATGAAAATAAAAAGTCAGCTTCTTTGCTGAATCCAAAAACCAGTTCTCCAATGAACAGTACATTTTTTTCCACAACTGATCCAACAAAAATGGCACCACACCCTTGTGGCTGTAACTGCTTTTAATATTCATAGCGTGCTTAAAAATATTGTATAGAATGACAATATTTCACAATCCTAACCATACGCATGGGATTATATGAAAAGTCAAGTACCATCAGATATTGCATTTATTATACAGTAAATCAGAGCTCACCAATCTAGTGAAAGTAAGAAAAATATCAAAGAATAAGCATTAGCTAATTTGCGTTCTGTTGAAAATATGGCTAAGGAAGCTGACATAATGTTTTGCAATCTGAAAGTAAAATAATTTCTCCTTCAAAGTTGCCTGGGGTACAAATGATTCAGATGATCATCTTCCACTTTGCTATGCTTAATTAGAGCATTGGAAAAACAGACATTTTTCTGCTTTAGGCATTAATTCTACCTAAGAGTGCATGATCTGAACAGGAACTGGCACGGCTTTTGAATAATTTTTTCATCGTTACACAAGTGATCACTCATAAATGTGATGACTGGTAAAACTACTGTGCGAGTCGGATTCCTGGTTGCTGGTTCCACCCTGTCTTTTGGACCCGCTAACAGTGCTCGTTTCAGAGTATGCAAACATAAGGTAAGGCATGGTATATTTGCCAGCCGACATCTCACTAAATTAATTTGTTATATATGTATTGTGATGCTCTGACACCATTTAAATGGATCGTTAGTTCCAATTAAAAAAAAAAAAAAGTCTTCTGAGCTACACAGAGATGTCAACAGACTCCATGGCATGTGGGAGTTTATGAACCACTCCAGGCATTTTTAAACCTTTATTTTATGTTACTATTTAGTGTGAACTGGAACTGGCTTTAAAAAATCCAGGTCTGGATCGTTATTACCCTTATTACATGTGGTTACTTGACATCTCTGGCTATGGGTATACTGTACGTACATAACCAACCTTTGTGGTTGTAGGTTTTGAACCTGGGACTTCTTTTTTTGCTGGCTGCTCTCCCTAACCACTGGTCCAAGAGAGCAGCTCATTCCCCATTCAAGCTCCTTTTCACCTGGATCCCTGGCCTAGCTATTTCACCCCAGCATCCTTATTAGTGGGTTGGGGTCAGCCAATCAAGGCTGACCCTTCCCTATATAAGCCCTCCTCACATTCTGTGTCTGAGCATTGGCCTATTCACGTGAGCATATTGGCTTGCCCCAGCTCTTGTTGCCTTTTCCAACCTTCTACTAAGCACGGTGGCTTGTCCCTAGCTTGGTTCCTGCTCTCACTCTCACTCATCCTCTCAATCTGCTCCTGTTCCAGTCCTTGCTCAAGATTCTACACCCACTTTACCCCACTTCTGCCTGTTCTGATTCTTCAACCTCTTTGTCTGCCTTCTGTTCTTGCTCAACATTCCTAGTCTTCACCCACTCCATCTAGTCACTCTCTCTATATGGCCGCTCCATCCTACTCTTTCTGTTCCTGATTCATTGTTCCTGTTGGCAATATTTCCAGTCCTTGCCTGAAAGACTCACTTTTCCCTAATTCTCCACCTTAGAATCCCCTACCACTTTCCTCACAGTAGTAAATTGACTGTGAATAAGAATAAACCTTACAGCAAAGAGCCGATGAAAGAAAACATTGCTATTTCCCTGCACATAGTTATTCAGAATGATAAACATGTATTTAAGGCCCTTAACAGCTTTCACTTTCACACAAAATTCTCCATCATGTGGGCCATTCTAAACAAACTGGCATAATGTAAGGCTGCATATATTTAACCATTCCCCTGAAATTGCAATAAATACTATAATTAAACACAGAACAATTATTTTCAAATATCTTTCTATGCATGTCATTCAGCAAGAGAAGAGAGTTACATAGCTTAAATACTAACAATCAAAGGTAGTAGTTGCGAAAGAAGGCCCTCTCCCATAGTCTTTATTTTAAACAAATAATTCAAATGTTTAAAAATGATTTCCCTTTTCTCTGTAATAATAAAATACCTTGTACTTGATCCCAAATAAGATATAATTAATCCTTAATGGAGGCAAACCATACTATTCGGTTTATATAATGTTTAAATTCTGTTTTAGTAGACTTAAGGTATGGCGATCCATAGGTGGAGGGAGTCTTTTTTGTTGGGAGAGGCTAAAGATGGGCCATACATAGACTGACCTAAAGCTAATGTGAGACTTGCGGATTTGCTGCTGGCATAAAAATAAACCTCCCTAACTACTTCTTGTGGTTTCCACTGACTTCCAGGGATACTGTGCAAAAGTGTGCGTGGGAGTGCTTATTTCACCCTAAATTGTTTAGGATGTAAAAGTATTCATACATGAATGCATTGATGCAGTGGATAATGACATGCCAGGCATATTATATACAGTTAAATGCAGTCTATATTTACAAAACCAGCACATTATATGCAGTGAGATGCAGTGGGTACTGATGGCAGATATTCAAGCCCTCGCACTATAACATTGGCACTGACACAACATTGGTTTGTTTCCCAGCTATGCAGCCTCATGAGGGCTCCACTGTAACTATCTAGAAATGAACAAAACAATCACAACAGTTACAGAAAAAGTAAATGCAAAACAAAACAACACCAACAAATACATAAAATAACACAGCTTTTTTTAGGGGGACTGGAGCAAGTGTGATATTATAAGTGTCAGGTGACAAAAAACTATTAAATTTCAGTTTAGTACCTGTGTATAGTAGGTGGTGAGGATCTTATGCTTCAGCTCTGTCTACATCTAAGCCCCACATTAATGGTGGCAACACAGCAAAAACCCAATGGTTGGTGCTCACAGAAGGGATATCACCCTTCATTCATATGTGAAAGAATTATATTATGTCATATTAAGACCCTGCCTATGTGTGCCATACTATGCCTACCCTATGCTGCCTGTGTGTGCCATACTCTGTTTGCCCTACCATACCTATGTGTGCCATACTCTGCCTGCCTTCTCCTGCCTATGTGTGCCATACTATGCCTGCCCTCCCCTGCCTATGTGTGCCATACTCTGCCTGCCCTCCCCTGCCTATGTGTGCCATACTCTGCCTGCCCTCCCCTGCCTATGTGTGCCATACTATGCCTGCCCTCCCCTGCCTATGTGTGCCATACTCTGCCTGCCCTCCCCTGCCTATGTGTGCCATACTCTGCCTGCCCTCCCCTGCCTATGTGTGCCATACTATGCCTGCCCTCCCCTGCCTATGTGTGCCATACTCTGCCTGCCCTCCTCTGCCTATGTGTGCCATACTTTGCCTGCCTGCACACAGGCAGCATACAGTGACACAATAGGGTTGATTCACTAAAGTGCGTTAATTTTTATTGCATGCTTTATTTGCGTTAAAATAGACGCGACAATTAGCGCGCTATTCACAAGAGTATTACCGCATGCGTTAAGTCGCACATCACATACGTTAATTTACGCGCTATCGCATGCGTTCATTTTAACGCATGCGTTAATTTGCGCGCAGAAATGAATACTAACGCATGATTCACAAACACTTAGACGCGCTAAATATCGCATTAGTCTATGCGAAAATTAACACCTACTTGAGGCAGGCGGTAATTATAGAAAAGTACAGTTAATAAGCTTTTGGCAATAAAATATGGACTTTGCAGTGGGATTTATTCAAGTATGTGTTGGCCCTAGAGTGATGCAGCCTCCAGTTTGCAGGGAAATGGTAATATTTTGGCATATTTTGTCGCGAATATTTAGTCGCCATAATATTGCATTTTGCATTTATTCTGTGTCTAAAATGTGCCACTAAATTTAAGCCACTTTTCTTAAATGCCCCCCCCCCACCATTTACTGGCCTAATTTGTTGTTGTACTACACAGCTTTGAGGACATATATTTAGACGCGATAAAATTTTTAACACGCGCTATAAATAGCGCATGTTTTAACACACTTTAGTGAATCAGCCCTAATGCTGGATGTGTCTGAGGTGTGAACAGGTGAACAATGGGGGTGATTACAGCCCGAGCCTGAGGTGTGAACACTGCAGGGGGTTAACAATGAAGGCATTAAAAGGTGTAAACAGTACAGGGGATTACATGTTTAAACAATACAGGGGGATTACAGCCTGAATCTGAGGTGTGAGCAATGCAGGGGGGCCAGTTAATCTCACTACTGATACCATTTAAATCTTAGACAAAGGTAAGCCATCAAAGCAGCCAGACAAGTGGGGGGCCGCACAGAGGGGGGTCGCGGGCCGCTAGTTGGACAGCTCTGTTATATATAAATGAATAATAACAAAAGTACTTCAAATCTGACATAACATCTATTTTAAAGCATATCAGAATTAGGTGCTGCAGCAATAAATACTTGACATGATTATTTTGTTGTATTGTCTTGCAATATATACTTCAATACAGTGTTTGAAACAAATTTGAAGGGGTGGAATTCAAATGCATTTTACAACTGTATCTGTGACCTTTGTCCCATTTCACTCATTTCACTTGAGTACTGGTTACACTGGCTCTGTCATGCGACATGAAAATGACCTGATGATGTCACAATAGCCATGAACACAGGCACAGACACTCATGTCATGTGACATGATAATGACATTATGACATCACAATACCCAAGCAGGGCTTACCAACTTCCACAGCCACAATTTACTCAGTCTACTTTCAGACTAAGTGACTGGCAGAGGTGAGTACAAGTTGTTGTCAAAGATGTTTATTTTAAATGTATTTTAATTCATTTTTATTGTTAATTAGAAAGTATGTTATTCATACGTAAAAAAAGCAAACCTGAATATACTATCCAAAATTATATTTACTAAAAAACATTAAAAGCTGTATTAAAGCATCTGAATTAGACACTGCAGCAATGAATACACAATGGTCT
Organism: Xenopus tropicalis; assembly: GCF_000004195.4. Taxonomy (NCBI): domain Eukaryota; kingdom Metazoa; phylum Chordata; class Amphibia; order Anura; family Pipidae; genus Xenopus; species Xenopus tropicalis. The sequence continues at coordinate 76,334,585 of NC_030677.2, read as the reverse complement.
CCAAATGCCACATTTTTTATAAGAAGTCAAATTTTGCTTTAATATAGATTTTAATGCAAATTAGTAATTTAAGTCCTTTTACAGTTCATATTTGTATTCATGACCAATGTTCAACACATTTCATTTAATATTCTTCTAGTCATAATTACACTGGAAATGTTTATATGTGTGTGTGTGTATATACTTATTTACATGCAAAAAATTATAAATGCATTTGTATTTAATATAAATAAAGATCATAAGGAGTCAACAAAATCTGCTTGAAAACTTGAACTTCATATTGAGATTGTATTACTCTTATGATCTATAACTTCGTTACCCAAATACTTTGTTATGTGACATCACCATGACATGATCATGTCACAATACGCATTAAAGGTTTACACACTTCACAGCCCCAATTTGATTCAGACTCAGTGACTGGCAGAGGTGATTGCAATTTGTGATCCAAAATGTTTAGTTTTAATGTATTAAAAAAGTTTGTTTTGTATAAGCAATGAACCTGTATACACTAGCAGAGAAAAGTTTTAGAAAGATTGTGCTTCAGAACTTATATATTTCTTTTTCATACACATATAATTCCTTGCATTGGAGAGCTATATACAAATGTGTAAGTGCAATGCATTGCAGTGTCAAACTAAACTTAACATCATTAAGTTTAGTTTGACACTGCAATGCATTAACAGGTCATTTATATATCACAATTCATTATATTTAGATTTGGTAACTATCAAACAGGAGTAGAGGTTTAGAAATCCCAAGATATTGGGATTTTTTTAACGTGCATTAGCTGTATATTGTTTGAGTGCATAGTAATTATTGTTACATTACACTGGGGATCATGAGAATTAGCAGATTTTGTAAGAACTTGCTTTTTTACCATTTATTTTTTCCCTGTCAGACTTTGGTTATACCATAGCCTCTGATAGGAACTTTTTTAGACAACTTCTTAAATCATTTACCTGACTATGTCACATCAAAATAGAAAACTCATCTAATGATAACAGTACAAAGCTTTTTATGAAACTGCAGAAAATCGCAGCGAATCCATGCCTGCCGAAAAATTTTGGCCATCACTAGTAGTTAATGTTTCATTATACTGGGGATCATAAAAATTTGTAGATTCTGTAAGAACTTGCTTTTTGTAATATAATTACATTTTTTATTATTTATTTTGTTTGTCTTTAGACTTTGGTTATACCATGGCCTCTGCTAGGAAATTTTTGAAACAACTTTTTTTACCATTTACCCGATGTAACATCAAATGTAGAAGAAAAAATGTATCTAATGAAAACAGTACAAGTATTCCCACGAACTGTTCCAGCGAAGAAAATGAGGAAAAAACAGGAACATGTTATGGTTTTTTTTCAAAGCTTTTTAAGAAACAAAATAGAAAGACAAACATATTAGAATCAGAAGAAAAACCACAAATTTGTACCAGTAATGAAGAGCAAAACGAGGCCTTAAGCACCTGTATAAGAGAGGAAGATAGAAATGAGGTCTCCGTTCCCTGTAAAGCAGAGCAAGAAAGAAGCAGTGACTTCAGTGCCTGCACAACTGAGGAACAGCTAAGTGACTTCTCCACCCTCTACTTAAAAGAGGAATATGCTGAAAAGGCAGCAATTGTGGAATGTAAAGAAAAAGAATCCAGTAACAAAGAAGAAAGCGAAAAGAATCTCTTAACCCACAGCCTAGTGGAAGAGACAAGCAATGATGCCACCCTTTTCAAAAATGATGAACAGGAAACCAAACCAGAACAGGAAGAGCTTAGTGAGTTCTCCACCCTCTGCTTAAAAGAGGAATATGCTGAAAAGGCAGCAATTGTGGAAAATCAAAATGACGCCTCTTGCAAAACAGAGCAAGAGACAAGCAATGATGCAAGCAATGAAAAAGAGGAAAACAAACCAGAACCAGAAGAGCCAAATCCCTGCTCCAATGAGGAACAGAGAAAAGAGGCACCTACTTCTTGCTTAAAAGAGAAAAAGACCAGAAAGGTGGCAAGGAAAGGGAAGAGAAATAAGAATCAGATCCCCAAGGTGGAAATAAAAGAAAAACCCTCTACTCTTTGCCAAAAGGAGGAAAATAGTAAAAAGATGGCGAGAAAAGAGAGGAAAAATAAGAAACGACTTATCAAGGCAGAAATAGAGAAAAACACACCAAACAACTATGAAGGATTATACAGACCCCTATATGACTGTATAAATAAAGAAAAGAGAAATGAGGCAACTTACAAAACAGAAGAATGTAAAATAGAACCTGATTACACTCCTTGGATAAATGAGAAAAGCATGCCCTTCACTGACTGCTTACATGAGAGAAGGGCCAAAAAAGAAGAAAGGAAAGGTAGAAAATATAACAGACAGACTATCAAGGCAGAGGAAAATAAAAAGAGAGAAAAGTCAATGGATGCGTTAAAATCACACACCAGATACTACGCAGATGAAGAGAATGAATTATCTGATGATTCTTGTGCGCATGTTGAGGTTACGGGCCAGCACTTCCCAACAGGGACTGATGACTGGATCCCTGAACTCAACCTGACGCAGCAGCATAAAAACGACCTGCGAGGTAGGGAATGTCTGGATGACAGAATCATCGATGCAGCTCAGTCCTTGCTGAAAATCCAGTTTGGGGCAGAGGGGCTTCAAAGCTGCCTCCTTTCCCAACTTGGATTTAATCCGGTTAAAGGACCCTCTGTACAGATTCATTATGACAGCTTAGAGAAACATTGGTTGACAAGCTGCTTTACAATGGATCATGTGGAGATTGCAGACAGTGCTAAGATAAAACATTGTACCTCACTAAGGAAACAGATAAATGATTGTTATAGTGCACTAGTGAGTGATCCTGAAGGAACTATGGAAATACTTGATGTCGATGAACAAGAAAACACTTATGACTGTGGGGTTTATGCAATTGCTAATGCATATGAGTTCCTGTCCATTGGAAACCCCATCTGCAAATACGATCGCAAAAAAATGAGAGGACATCTCATTCGTTGTTTTGAGAGAAGGAAGTTTAGTGCATTCCCTAAAAAAGCAGATGCCTGTGTGGTTGACTTGGAGCCCACACTTAATTTTACATGGCATGATAGAAAATGAGCTGCTATGTAATGAATATCTGCATGACAGAATCAGCATCTCAATCTTGAAAGATGGAAAGACTGTACGTAACTTACTACTAAAGGCCAGCCAATCAATATATGCTCCCAGTGACGTTTATATTGGAATACTGAAGTAATGATGGGAGGGAGAGGAGGTGTAAGTATTCCAGTGGGAGGAAGGCTGATATTGACCTGCTTTCGAAACTATGAGCAGGTCAGAAGAAACATGTAAAGAAAAGAAAAAAGATGCAGAACCCTTGCCCTTACAAAACTCTGTTACAAGATGGAGTTGAAGATGAAGCACATGGAGATAAATAATATTCCCTCCATGAAGTTTATGTTAGCAAGGGCTACACTAAAGAAGGAAAACTTAGACATGTAATATTATATTTTTAATACTAAAAATAAACACATTAAAAATAAATTAGAAAACCTTGTTCTTATTTCTAATACATCAGGGGCGGGGTTATTGTGCCCACCACATGATACAGAGGATTTCTGTCTGGTATTTAGAATGCTGAAACCCAAGTGAAACATTTTGACCTGGACAGGCCCTTGAAAAAACAAACTGTCCGGGTCAAAACAGGACAGTTGCCAACTCTAGCCATCAGAAAGGTTCTACACACAGGCCAGTAGGCTAATTGTTTAATAATAAATGGACATCATGATATACCAAAGCATTTAATGTATTTCAATAGATAGTGTTCGGAAAATTAAAAATTTCAAATTAAAAATTCATTTAACTGCTGATCAGATTGGATAAGGTGAAAAAAGAAGTGGGTGACTTCCAGATAGTTTTGAAATGACCCTGTATCTCAAGCTTTAGATTACTGGAGGGTGGAGTTTTCATAGGGAATATAAGAATGGCAGAATTTCATATAGAGTCATATGATAATCTGTACATTTGCCCAGTCCCATACTATCCTCCCAAAAACAAGATGCCAAGTTGTGCCAAAACAATAGTAGCGCTATGGATGTAAAGGGATATATACTGTATGTTTTTGCTGTAGGCCCCCACCTACTTGGATCCGTCCTCCTCATATCTCTCCCCAAAGGTGCCCAACCACACATAATGTTGTGGTGGTGCCATTGCTAATAAGCTTTCGGGGTTTTCCGGGGTAAGCGAGCGGTGAGTAGCGTGGTCAGCCCTTTTGTCAGTGAGCTGCGCTGACCTGAGGAAAATTCTTTTGAGTTTCTGCAAGTTAATCCGGTCACCGCCACGATCTGGCAATGCAGTGCTATTAAGGGAGTAGTCCGCCACCGCGGTAATTTCTCACAGTTCCCTTTTTCCGGGTGATGTGGCTAAGCCGCAGCCGCAGGTCTCTAGTCGCACCCAGGGGAGGATAACTCAGTCTGCTGGCTTGTCCCTCTCGTAGCCACGTAGAAGGCAGGGCAGGCTGAACAGCAGTATGTGGAGTGTTCCGGCTGGCTGGTCAAGGCCACAGCTGCTGGCTCTGGCAAGGTCCGGCCACTCTCCCTCAGTTGCCGGTTTATCCCACGGAGCTCCCTCCATGGCAAGGCAGGCTGAGTACATATGTCTTTGTATGGTCCAGTCAGGAAAATTTAAAGAGATATGCACAACAGCTCAGTCCCTCAAGGCAATGGCTCTGGAATCTTTAATTTAATCCCAAAACACGTTGGGCGCCAAATGTAACACTTGTTTGGCTAGGATATGGTTAAACCCAGGCTAGTAGTTATATGGAGAGCATGTGTTACATGCGACTCCCTTTCTTAGAATGGGCCTTCGCTTAGGTTGAAGAGACCTGACCGGATATGAGGGTGTAGTTGAACTACAAATCACTGTAGCTGTGTAGTGAAGTTGGTAAGAATGGACACAAGAAAGGTTCTTGCTGGTTAACTATGATACACATTTATTGTCCAAGACAGATGGTAAACAGGGTATTTTTTTTTTTAACATTTTATTGAAGTTTTGCAATAAACATGTAGGATGAATAATGAAAATTTTTTAAATATAGGTTGTACAACAATAGTCACATTCGACAGTTTGTCTTTCAAAAAGATAAGAAATGAAGAAAATAGAATGCTTACAGAGAAACAAAATAAGTAATTTAAATAGAGAAAAACAAAACAAAACCAAATTAACTAACTTTGCCCAGTGGATAAACTATAAAAAGAAAAGGAAAGAAAAGTTTCCTAGAGAGCAAAATCAAGGATAATTTTGCTTATATGTTCGTGAATTGTTGAAATAAATCTATATATGCAGCATTTTATACATCTGATCCTTATTACTTATATCTATAGCATTAAAAAAATGACCATGTATTTTTGAAAGGAATCCTGGATTTAGGTTCACTTGTTTTTGCTTTGATGGCCTCTTGCCAGCTAAGCTGATTAAGATAAGAAATAATTTCTGTTATAGGAGGGGTTTCCTCTTTTAACCAATAATAAAATAATGCTTTTTTAGAGGCAGCCATAAACAAAAATAATAATTTATCAATTTTTTGTGCTAAGGAGACTGGTAAAATGCTTGATAACACCTCCTCTTTTTTAATGTGTAATAGAGCGAAACTAGGAGATAACTTTATATTTAAATTCAACCTGTGGTTCAAGAATATTTCCACCATGTTCCAGAAGTTACCAATCTTCGGACAGGACCATAGGTAGTGGAATAAATTAACACCAGTTTTGTTACATTTCGGGCAAAAAGAGTTTGTTTTAAAGCACTTATTATGAACAAAAAAATTTCCATATCCTAGATGGACAAGTTTGAATTGCTGAATCCTCCAGCTTTCAGCAAAAATCAGATTGTTGAATTCATGCATAGACTTAAAGTGTTGTTGATAAACAGACCACTTAGCAGACACATTCTCTAAGGGATGATTATCTTGGGTAGTAAACAGGGTATTGATATACTCACACACAAGCAGGCTTAGATGGTACATAAGAGTGCACTCTGAGTAAGAATAGAGGCTGTACACCGGTTTATCCCACCTCTTGGTAGAGTCTGGGCAGGGTTATACACCTTTCAGCTAATACCCCTTGGGAGGTAGTCTGGGTAGATATCTGCTCCTTCAGGTTGATAACCTCTAGCATATGAGTCCTCCGGGTGAGTAGGGATCAGGGTTTATTCTATGCCTGTCTCTATCTCTACTCCATGGCCCTACACTGAGGCAACATTGCCAGATAGGAGAAATACTCCTAGATCTAATCACTCCTTTGATAGGGCTATTAGGCTGCCCTTGCTTACTAGAGCTAACCCAATAACATTTTAGATGTGAAGAAGTAGCGTATAAAGCCAATGGGAGCTTAACCCTATGGGTCCCTACTTTTACATCACTATATTGAGAGCCTTTTACTGGATCTGGGCTATGGTGCAAGGGGAACTTTGGTGGCTTTTAACATGGGCCAATTAGCTGCCAAATCAATCTGAAGGAACCAAGGTGGCAGCTTTAATTGGCTTGTGTGTGGCCAACAGAAGCATAGTTCATAAAACTAAAGTAAGATTTCTAGGGAGGGATTCAGGGATAGAATTCCACAGGTAAGTACAGTGCCAGGATTAAGTGTAGGCAGAAGAGGCATGTACCTCAGGTGCAACTTGTGGGATGGCACAGGCAGGAGCGGGCAACCTGGGGGCTTGAGGAGTGAGTAGCTGAGGAGAAAGCTGGCATGCAAGGAAAGCAGCTGAGGGGTCAGATGGTGAGTCGGTTCACTGAGTGGGGATCTGAGGCAGGGTGCTTGGCCAAATATTATCACCTTGGCCCCAATACTACTTGGCCTGGCTCTGGGTAAGAAGCAGCAAGAGAGAAAGGTGCTCAGTAAACATTTGTGAATAATTTCCTCATGACATGATTGACCCAACAATTGCTCATGGTTAAGGATACTACAGTATTTATGGAGTTGGATTTTCTTTCTGATAAACACAATGCAGCATTTCCTATTTTCCTTGTGTTGATATAGGACACTTACTGAAGCATTTTCTGCATATACTGTACAGTATATATTTATGCATATACAATTCCTTTTTTTATTAATCCATATAATAGTGACATCAACAGTCTAAGGTCTCTATTCTATGTACAAAATGGTCAGCTGTATAATTAGCAAATTTACCTGCCTGTATATTTTTTGGTGTGTGGGAGGAACCTGGAGTATCCGGACAAATTAAACTCAGGACCCCAATGCTGCAAGGCAGAAGTCTACCCAATGAGCCACTGTGCTGCTTTCTATTAGGGTTTCACTGATTGTTTAGCTTCCTCTACTGTCCTGTGGCCACAGCTTAGTGTAACAATAGATGTATAATGTTGCACCAAACTACTTCTTACTGTAACATGTGACACTTTCCCTGACATCTGAAGTAAAGTTGAGGGGGGCTTGTTTCACTGCCATCACACCCTCCTGATTAACCTGATTAAGTAGATCGAGACTTGTGAAAGAGGACATGGCAATATGGTTTTTAGTTTATACTTCATTATTAATATTGCTCACACATACATCATTGTATTTATAAAGCACTAACATATGCCACAGTTTTGTATGATAAATGGGTGTATACATTAAACCTACAAATTACATACAAAAATACATTAGGTACATTACATTAGGTAAAGAGAGTACTGCCCAAAAGAGCTTACCGTCTAAAAAAGCAGGTATTTAAAAATCTGCTAAGTGCATTTAAAATTTACAGTTTTACAAATTTGTGTAATAACCCTGATAAATACCATTAAATTGCAAAATGACAATTTGTGTTCTTATAGTCTGTATCCCTCTGGCTTTAATGATACAAGATGTGAAACATGAACAAGTTAGATAAATACCAGAGAAATCTAGGAGACAATTTGTTAAGAGTCTCATTTGGACGCTATTCTGTGATTTTGCCTAGAGTTGGGCGAACTCAGGATGTTCTTCTTTTTGCAAAAGTTTGCAAAACTGCAGAAACCAGGGGCACAGAATTGCACCCGCATATAAGGGACCATTTTTGATTTAGAGTGCAGGGTGCAAAGTTGAAAAAACAGGTGCAAGGTACCATGTTTTTGTATTTTGCTCTGCTGCAAGGTCTGTGGGCACAGGTCCTTGTGCTCTAGAATAGATATTTATTCAGACATTATTGCCTTCATAACTTAATTATTCTTGGCAGTGCAGTGGGCCCCAGATTGGTCAGTACAGCCTGACATGTATGTATGTATATTTTATTTATATAGCGCTACTTATGCACGCAGCGATGTACAGCAGAACAATAAATTAATAAACAAACCAGGGTCAAAATAATAAATAAATACAGAATACAACTAGCAAGAAAGTTTGAGGACAAACTTCATGCTGGGTTGAAAAACGTGAAGTCACTGAATGAAATCTGATCTGTTGTTGACTCCGCCCACTTTTTCTAACCTTGGACCACAGTTATATAGTAAAAAACACTGCAGGTTTGGGGACCTTGGTTTTAATAGTGTCTGAATGGCAGCAATTTAAATTTTCACACTGAAAGTCAAAGTCTGACATCTGATCTGGCAGTTGGTGGGTCCTGGTTTCTAGGGTTCAAATTATCTTAGCAACCAGGGAGTTGTTTGAATGAGAGACTGATATACTCAGTGTTGGACTGGCCCCCTCAGGATACCAGGAAAACTCGGCGCAGGTGTCAGTGGGCCCTCTTGCTTCTAACTATTTAGCCAGTTGCATTGTTGTTCCCTATTTCTCTACGAGAAAAAGATGGAAGAATAGAGAAAAGAGACTTGGATAATAAAAGAGGTTGCGTGAGGAGAGGAGGATTAATATTTTAGAAAGTGGGCCTATGGTCCAAGGCTTTCTGGTGGGCCTCTGGCATCACTGGATATACTTATATCCTCAATAGAGAAATAATTAATAAAACATAACAAATGACAATACAATTGCAGCTTCTCAGAGCAATTGTTTTTTGGCTGCCTGGGTCAGCGACCCCCATTTCAAAGTTGTACAGAGTCAGAATAAAAAGGCACATAATTAAAACACTATAAAAAAAGAAACAATGAAGACCAATTGAAGAGCTGCTTAGAACTGGCCATTTTATAACATGCTAAAAGTTCATTTTAAAGTGAATCATTCTGTAAATAAAAAATAAATAATTTCTAGGCTAAAGAAGTTGTTCCATGATGCACAATTTTTACATAGGTCTGTACACAGAATTCTATTTTTATGTATAGGCTGCCCTATTTTTGGAAGTTGTTTGCGGCGGATGTGTTTCTGTTACACCGGTGTTTTGTGTGTGGGCAGATGAACTGTGTGTACCTATTGAAAGTTGCCCAGTGCGATTCCATCCTGCATCACCGACGAGGTTGGTGTCGGAGGCTGCTAAGTGAAAGACTTGGCCAGCAGCAGGCGGTATTTCCATCACTAGTGGGAGCTGCAGAGAAAGGGCCAGGCTGCCGGGTAGGGAGCGAGCACTGAGAGGCACGGAGAGTGAAAGTGGCGGAGCTGAGAGGCAATGGGACAGCCCGCACACCACGGAACTGTGGGAAGTACAAACAGGCGCTACCCGGGGACAGCAGGTATGTGCTGAGGGGAAGCAGGTCTGGGCGGGGGATGTGCTTCTACCAACACAGCACGGAACCCAAGCACTTGCCCGAGCTGTGGCCGGTACATACTGCCAGCTTAGGGGTAAAGTGTGGCATTCACATGGGTCCTGGAATAGTACAGATGAGCTGCACTAGCACCCGTACGCTTCTCCTAGTGGGGCAGCCGGGAGAGTTGGCTGTTTTGCCTACTGTCCGTGCTTTAATAGCTTCCACATTTAGTTGCTTTCAGCTCTCTATTGGTGTGTCTGCTGTGTAATGAGCAGGAGCCGGTGTGCTGTTTGCCCGGAGTCAGAGCTGGGTTGTACAGCACTTTGTAGTGCCAAGCCATGCCATGCCTATCTCTCACAGTGTCACCTGGGGGGAGTGCTCATACAGCTGCCATTCTTTCCTCACTCCACTGCACCAGCAGGATATGCCATCCTGTTCTTACTCACAATACTTTGCTCACTTTATGAACAATAGATATTCATATTAAACATATCTCATTTTTGGAATATATATCAGAAATATTGAGATTTATTAAGAATAAAAAACTCATAGATTAATATGTGGTGAAGGTGTGTATATTATAGATTCAACTTATATAATAATAATGACGAAAACAACAACAAAAAAGCATATAGTCTATAACAAATTTATGTTTGGCATGGCAGCCTGTATTTTCTCTTCCAGAATGTGGTTAGCTGAGGATTTTGGAATTTGTATTCACTCGCTAAGTGAGCCATATGAGCTATGTTTGTTTTTCATGCCTTTGCAACAAGTGGAGGTGCTTTTTTTAAATAAAAGGTCTGCAATACAACAATAGGCCACCTTTATATTTTATTCAGCTCAGATAGACTATGGGGTAATGTAATAACAAGTGCAAAAGTTGCTCCAGTAGCACCCAAGCTGAAGGTAGCATTTTATTTGCGGCTGTTGGAACATAACTGTGTGATTAGTTGGTATTTGTTACAGGTATGGGACCTGTTATCCAGAATGCTTGGGACCTGGCGTTTTCCGGATAAGAGATCTTTCAGTAATTTGGATCTCCATAACTTAATTCTGCTAAAAATCATTTAAATATTGAATAAACCCAATAGGCTTGTTAATTATAACTAAGTTAGGATCAAGAACAAGGTACTGTTTTATTATTACAGAGAGAAAGAAAGAAATCATTTTTAAAAATTAGAATTATTTGCTTATAATGGGAGATGGCCTTTCCGTGATTCGGAACTTTCTGGATAACAGGTTTCTGGATAAGGGATCCCATACCTGTACCAGACATGAAGCAAACTTTGAGCTTATTCATACATATTATTACATTGACTTTCAGCAGAACATACAGGTTATCCTGTCAAGGGAGTCTGCTTTTGCTCAGTGGGAGTAACAGTAGCACCTAGAACTCTGATAAAGTCCACAGTCTCTAATGTAAAATTCCCACCAGAAGCCAGATTATTTATAGATGTTAAAGTGCGTGAAATAACCTTGCACATTGTTTTATGTCTAGTTCCTATCTTTTCTCAGCAGTTGCTTTAAAACAAGGGCACTGAAATTGATAAAAGCTGCCACTAACCTCAGATCACTTTTCATTTCGCTGAATGAAAGTCGGGATAGGCTGCCCAACACTTCCTAATAGCTCTAGTTTGTTTACATATATATTGCACAAATATATTAGCCTATGCTTTAAGTGTAATCACTTAAAAACTCCTGCCCCACTTGAACTTACAATACGATTATTATTGTTATTATGATTATTATTACTACTACAGGAGCTATGCTTAGTTGAATCCAGGCCCAGACTGGCAATCTGTGGGTTCTGGCAAATGCCAGAAGGGCTGCTGTAAGATGCCATAGACAGTCACTATTTATTGGCACTCTTTATGTATAGACACAGACAATGGCAACAGTGCTGCTCAGTATAATTCGGGAAAACAATTGTTTGTTATGTATAGTGGTAAATTGTATGGGATGAACTGCAGTGTAAATACAGGATAATGGCTTCAAACTTTTGACCAAGGTCATTGGCCTGATGGATGAATGACTGTATTAACTCAGTATACCCTTCTATTGCCACCTTGTTGGTACTTATCCGTTGTTCTGATTCAGTCACTGTTTTCAGAGGTCAGCTTGCTCTTCAGGGCCTCTTGGCTTTGCAGTCTAAAGTATGCTTATTACTGAGATGGAACTTCTTTTTATTATACTGTTGTGTTGGGTCTATACAAGTCAGAAATCTCCATAAAACTATACATATCTATACAAATCTGGTATGGGACCTGTTATCCAGAATGCTCAGGACCTGGGGTTTTCCGGATTAGGGATCTTTCCGTAATTTGGATCTCCATAACTTAAGTCTGCTAAAAATCATTTACATATTGAATAAACCCAATAGGCTTGTATTGCCTCCAATATGGATTAATTATATCTTAGTTGGAATTAAGTACAAGGTACTGTTTTATTATTAGAGAGAACAAGGAAATAATTTTTTAAAATTAGAATTATTTGCTTATAATGGAGTCTATGAGAGATGGCCTTTTCGTAATACAATACGTGTATTGACAAGCTCAGGAGACATTAGGTCTTATAAATTAGTTATAATTTGGTGCTTTTAATAACATCTATTTCTAATATATTAATTCTGATATGCAATTCTTTAGTTCATTAGTTATATTGAACCCTAAATATTGTCGCAGCAGTGGAGTTACACAAAAATTTGTCAGATTTAAAAAGCTGAAGTTGTCCTGGAAAATAACAACCTATAGTTTTTTTAGGTAAACCAAAAGTTCTCTCTAGGAAATGCCCATGAAATGAAAGAGCGCATTATGCTGAAAATCAGCTGGAAGTGTTTTAGAGACAAGTGAGGTATCAAAGTTGTCTATAAAATCTAACATTTTTAATAGGGTTTAGCAAAGCTTATGTTTTAATATAGATGACTGTTTATGACAACTCTGTATATAAAAATGTGACCATAACTGGATATATATTTGTTTAGCTTTGCCTGGTGTTCCAGAATTGCAAATGCAGGTATGGGATCTGTTATCTGGAAACTCATTATCCAGAAAGCTCGGAATTACATTAAGGTCATCTCACATATAAAATAATTCAAAATTTCAAAACACATTTTCTTTTTCTCTGTAATAATAAAACAGTACCTTGTACTTGATCCCAACTAAGATATAAATAATCCTTACTGGAGGCAAAACAAACCTTCTGGGTTTATTTAATGTTTAAATGATTTTTTAATAGACTTAAGGTATGGAGATCCAAATTATGGAAAGACCCCTTAACCAGAAAACCCCAGGCCCTGAGCATTCTGGATAATATGTCTCCTGTATCTTCATGATAAGCCATTTGTCATTGCTACCAATGCTATATCTTATGAGGACAGCTCAGTTAATGCCGACATTATAGGAAAGCTTTTGTTTTGGTCAAGGGTACAGCAGGTTGCATTATTTCGAGAATCTACTATCATTATATTCCATCCCCAAGATACTTGGCAATAGAGAAAGTGGCAGCATTAAGGATTGCTTTTTGTCATTTCCTAGATTTCAGCTTTTGTTGAAGCATGTGTATGCGTATGTTTGCTTCCTCCACCTAAGGGTCAGGCCACACATTGCATATGGCGAAAATACGTGCCATAAGCTCCTACCTGTGCCTGCACCCGAATGAATGAGATACGCTCGGGTGCAGGCACATGTAGCCGATATCCACCTAAAAACGCGAGAAAATGCAGTCTCACGTTTTTATGCAGATATCGGCTACATGTGCCTGCACCCGAGCTTATTCAGTTCATTCGGCTTGCCGAAAATATACACCATACGCATGTGTAGCATTAGCCTAAGGTGTGGGCTAATAGAGCTTGCACTCCAGTTGGGGGAAACTGTAGTGATAGGTGCCCTTTAAGTGGCATGGACTCAACACCTATAGGGCTGTAGATCTCACTCACCCTTACTTTTAATATGTTTTATCACTAGTAATAACCATTTTCCAGTATGTTGCTTTCAAAAGCAACATAGTGGTGCTTTTCATTTCTGAAACAAAGCTTGATTTAAATGTCTCATCTTTAGTCTTTCTGTTATAATATCTGCTCTATAAAATTGTTAGGGCCGTGGCAGACGGGGAGATTAGCAGCCCGTGACAAATCTCCCTTGTCGCGGGTGACTAATCTCCCCGTCTGCCACGGCCCTTAAGCATAAAGTTGCCCCAAACAGGGTTGCAACCTGGTCTGTATTTTTGCTTCCTTGACTTTAAGATTTTTAAATAGGTGCATGGAGTAATTAATTAATTTGTACAAACCGGATTCCAAAAAAGTTGGGACACTAAACAAATTGTGAATAAAAACTGAACGCAATGATGTGGAGGTGCCAACTTGTAATATTTTATTCAGAATAGAACATAAATCACAGAACAAAAGTTTAAACTGAGAAAATGTACCATTTTAAGGGAAAAATATGTTGATTCAGAATTTCATGGTGTCAACAAATCCCAAAAAAGTTGAGACAAGTAGCAATAAGAGGCTGGAAAAAGTAAATTTGAGCATAACGAAGAGCTGGAAGACCAAATAACACTAATTAGGTCAATTGGCAACATGATTGGGTATAAAAAAAGCTTCTCAGAGTGGCAGTGTCTCTCAGAAGCCAAGATGGGTAGAGGATCACCAATTCCCACAATGTTGCGCAGAAAGATAGTGGAGCAATATCAGAAAGGTGTTACCCAGCGAAAAATTGCAAAGATTTTGCATCTATCATCATCAACTGTGCATAACATCATCCGAAGATTCAGAGAATCTGGAACAATCTCTGTGCGTAAGGGTCAAGGCTGTAAAACCATACTGGATGCCCGTGATCTCCGGGCCCTTAAACGACACTGCATCACAATCAGCAATGCTACTGTAAAGGAAATCACAGAATGGGCTCAGGAATACTTCCAGAAACCATTGTCAGTTTCACACACAATCCACCGTGCCATCCGCTGTTGCCAGCTGAAACTCTACAGTGCAAAGAAGAAGCCATTTCTAAGCAAGATCCACAAGCTCAGGCGTTTTCACTGGGCCAGGGATCATTTAAAATGTAGTGTGGCAAAATGGAAGACTGTTCTGTGGTCAGACGAGTCACGATTCGAAGTTCTTTTTGGGAATCTGGGACGCCATGTCATCCGGACCAAAGAGGACAAGGACAACCCAAGTTGTTATCAACGCTCAGTTCAGAAGCCTGCATCTCTGATGGTATGGGGTTGCATGAGTGCGTGTGGCATGGGCAGCTTGCATGTCTGGAAAGGCAGCATCAATGCAGAAAAATATATTCAGGTTGTAGAACAACATATGCTCCCATCCAGACGTCATCTCTTTCAGGGAAGACCCTGCATTTTTCAACAAGATAATGCCAGACCACATTCTGCATCACAACATCATGGCTGCGTAGGAGAAGGATCCGGGTACTGAAATGGCCAGTCTGCAGTCCAGATCTTTCACCTATAGAGAACATTTGGCGCATCATAAAGAGGAAGGTGCGACAAAGAAGGCCCAAGACGATTGAACAGTTAGAGGCCTGTATTAGACAAGAATGGGAGAGCATTCCTATTCCTAAACTTGAGAAACTGGTCTCCTCGGTCCCCAGACGTCTGTTGAGTGTTGTAAGAAGAAGGGGAGATGCCACACAGTGGTGAAAATGGCCTTGTCCCAACTTTTTTGGGATTTGTTGACACCATGAAATTCTGAATCAACATATTTTTCCCTAAAAATTGTACATTTTCTCAGTTTAAACTTTTGTTCCGTGATTTATGTTCTATTCTGAATAAAATATTAGAAGTTGGCACCTCCACATCATTGCGTTCAGTTTTTATTCACAATTTGTTTAGTGTCCCAAATTTTGGAATCCGGGTTGTATCTATAGTCTGTTTTCCCCTATGTGGGCTTGGCAAACAAATTCTTATTTGCACCCTTTTCTTTTTGAAGATATTGCTTTGTGTTTGTACATGTGGCGTGCCCTTTAAAAACATATTGTTTGTACTGTATTTTACCTGTCAGGCCGGTAAAAATTATGCTGTATTGCAATAAAGTTAAAAGAGAAAAAATATAGAAAGATTGGTATTTTTTGTAAAAAAGGTGGCAACTCTAGTTCCAGAGTGCCATATTGAGCAAAGTTCATGAACAAGCCTTTGCATCATTTTATAAAAGGAAGACTGCACATTTAACTTCTGTATATATATATATATATATATATATATATATGCACCATTAGTTAATCCAGTTCATGAAAAATGATGTGCTTAAATGAAAAGTTAATTTAATTCACCAATGGAGGTCAAATATTTAACAGCAAGTCTGCATGAGTTTAAAGAAGCGATGCAAAGTCACAGGGAGTGCAAATATGTTATGATCCAACTCAGTAAGCCAAACTAACCTTCTGCCCTGGGCCTTTGTACTGTACCTCTTCTTTAAAAATGCACAGGCCAAGGCTACTTGCTTGTAGCGCATAGGATTGCTTTGGGGCTGATTTAATAATACTTGACTCCTATGTTATTAACAGGAACATAACTTATATGACAACATATAAAAGCTAGTATTTTTTTTCAGAACAGGTGGATAACCTAGACGCATGCCACCACTATCTATTTTTCATCTCCCACAGCTAACACCCTAACATACAGTACCTGTGGTATATTTATAAACTAAATATGAGATTTTCTTAAATGCAGTGTTATTTTTGCAAAATGTCAACCATAGGGCCAGCTACTTAAGAATGGGATTATAGCATTCCAGTCAGTTGCATAACCTCAATTTGTGTGACAGTACAAATAGAACAGACAATGAGGCATCACTTTTATTTATAGAGGAGAAAGTTTTAGTCCTACATCCTCTTCTAGTATCAGTGATAGCAGGACAAAAATGTACCCCTGGGGGAAAACTGAATATATATATTACTAAATATTTTAGTTAGTAACACTATAAAATAAATATACACTTATTGCTTATACATAATGAAATAATTTAGACTGAACTTTAAGAAAGTCTGTATCCTTTCTAGAATACATCATTTTTTTATTTTAAATTAAGAAGTCAGCATAAACATTTTTCATGCAGAATCATGACTATGCCAGATATGGTATAGTACAGTAACTTCTAGCTTATACAAGTAAATATTTTTTTCCATGTTTATAAAGGTATATATTATATCTCCTATCAACCTGCAATCTATATTTGTTTATAGATCTATCTATCTATCTATCTATCTATCTATCTATCTATCTATCTATCTACTTTTCTATTTATCATCTATCTATCTATCTATCTATCTATCTATCTATCTATCTATCTATCATCTGTCTTTTAAAATGGAAATTCTCCTCTTAATTAATATTTAGTATGTTAAAGTTGGACATATTCTTACTATCTTTTCAGTAGGTCTTCATATAATTTATTTTGTGTGTTTTTCATATTATTAGCCTCCCATTTCTACTTTCTGTCCTGCAACTGAAAAGGCTATTTGAATGTTGGTTATAATTGACCCCAGTCCCCCCAGTATTATCACATAATACTTCTTGTTTCGTTTTAACTTGAGATATATCAACATCATAGATTTTGTTTTATTAAAACAATAGGCATAAAGTATGTTCAGCAGAAGTCTTATTAATTAAACACATTAATATACACAAGGGTGACAGTAAGGTGTCCATTTAAATTCCTACTGCTGAGCCTGCCCCTTCTATGTGACCCCTATTGTACCTTATATTCTTTTGACATATTATACTCTATTTATGCCTTTAAAAGACATAAAGAAAAGGGGAGGCAACTGTTAAGTGATGGAATGACAAATAAGGTCTAACTGTTAGTACTGTAAGATTCAAGGTCTTTTGTTTACATGCAAAAGCTCAGCTTTTTACAATTAAATACATTTTTATCCTTTGTACACAGAACCTGCATTCTTGTGATGCCTTTAAAATGACTAAGTATGTCCTCTTATAAGAAGACCAGACTTATGCATAGGTCTTTGATCCTTTGACTTAAGTTGTCTAGTTTAATTTAACCATGGTCACTTAGTGCAGACTTTTACTTTATACCTGTATGTGGTAAATATGTGTAACTACAGTCTGAGTTGCTGTGGATTTCCAGAATGCAAAGACATGAACTGGTATAGAATATACTAGGGCTTTAGACAGCCATTCCTTGGCTGATGTGACCTAACGTGTGTGTGCTTGATTTGTTTGTGTGTACCATGAATTGTATGATCCCAGGGGACAGCCCTGGTACTTAAAATGGCAATTTTCTATTTCGGATTACCCAATGGCACATACTATTAAAAAGTAATTCCTACACCCCCACAAAGCTCAAAAAAATGTATAAAAACACAAAGGACACATGCTGGCGCTGCGACAACAACTCAGGAAACCACCTTCACATATGGTATACATGCCCTCAATTGCAAGCATACTGGCACAAGATTCTAGAAACCATAACATACATAACCAAGTTTACAATTAAAGAAGACGAAATCTCCACCATACTTCTAAACCTAATTCCCAAGAAAAACTGTGTAATACCTGACACACTTACCCAACACCTACTGAATTCAGCAAGAACCCTTATCCCTAGACACTGGAAAGCCAAAGAACCCCCCACATTCCTAGAGTGGGTATACCTAGTAGAAGAAGTTAGAAAACTCGAGGAGATAACTTTCACTCACCAAAACAACAGCACAGTATATAAGAGAGTGTGGGAACCCTGGCTATCATTTATCAACAACTTTCATACACAAACCCGTTGACATAAGACCCTATAGAACCACTATTCTAAAAAACTAACAAGTCCCTGATGACATGTTTTATTTTTTATTTGCTTCTATTTTTTCTCAAATGTGTTTAAAATTAAAAGTAAAAACTTTGTGTTACTCCTGACTTCACAACCTGTTTGTAAATGCAGATTATTTCAAATGTCCTTACCCTAATCCCTTCTTTTTTCTGTAACCCACTTTCTCTGAAAAATCAAAAAATAAAGATTATTAAAAAAAAAAAAAAGTAATTCCTTATAAAAATGGCTTATTTTGGTGAAACCTTATTCTACATATGAGCTGTTTTATGCAATATATTCTTTAGAGACGTACATTGTTTAAAGGGCATGGTTTTCCTTTAAAGGGGCACTATACTTCTTTTTTCAACATTAGTTCAGTTAATAGGGCTTGGGCCCAACCAACTTTTTGTTTGTTGTCTTGATAACAAAATATGTATGTTTTTTGTTACTTCTTGCATTAAACAGGGCAAAATTTGAAACTAAAATTAAAGGAAAATGAAACCCCTAAATAAAAGTTAGTGTCCCTTTAGAGACCCCCCTCCCACACCATACCAATGTGCATGCACAGTAATACCAATAACTTGCAGTAGAATATTAAGTAGAGCAATATGGCTCCTGTGAACCCCAATGTGCTACAATGTGTTTCTTCTTAACCTGTAAGGTGAATGGAGTACTACTGAGGGGCAAGCTGGTGTAGTTAGAGAGACGGGGCTCTCCAGGGAAACTTACTATAATAAAAGGGTTTTGGTCTTTAAAGGACATGTCAACCCCAAAACTATTTTTTTCTAATAAAAGAAAACTTGCAACTTTGCAATATACATTCATTACATATTTGTAATGGTTTTTTAGTTATTTGTATATAGAACTGCTATTTAAAGCAGTGTTTGCCTGTCCTTTTCTATTCTCTGCCCCGGTGGCTCTGGCGTTTGAAACAATGTAACAAATTAGGCACTTGCAACATTGTTTAAAAAGTAACAACCAGGAGTTCAGCAAATGCTGCTTTCTGTAGCAAATACATTTACAAATAACTTTTAAAGCACTAAAAATTTGAATCAATTGATATTGGAATGTTGCTTAGAATTATGTTTTCTTTTAGTAGGCAAAAAATTAGTTTTGGGATTGACATGCCCTTTAAACTCACATTTAACTTCCTCTTCATATGAACACAATTAGAAACAAATTAGCAGTTTATATGCATTTTCTCTTTCTATAGTAAAAGGATTGTGGAAAATGTTAATTCATTTAATAGAGGGGATTTAAACCTTTTTTTTTTTTTTATCTTTTAACCCTTTAACTGCCAATGATGTAGGTACAACATTGTCAGCAGGGTAGTATCCTTCCAATGACTTAGTTCCTATATTTCTGGGTCTAGGGTTCTGGGTCTAGAGTATTTCAGCACACTTACCCACACACTCAATGTCAACCCCCACTTCATATTGCAATTCCCGCTTGCGGCCACTATTGGAGGGGGAGTGCTGTGTTACAGGCAGGTGGGGAACAGGCCTAGTCAGTGGGGGGGGGGGCACACTAAGGTGGGGCCCTCCAGGTTTTTGCCCCAGTACAACCCTGCTAGCAAACAACAAATATTTGTTAGATTTGTTTTTTTCCATGACATTTTCAGAAAGCGACTCTATCCTAATCACTTTTGGATACAAAGACAAAATGTCTAACAATGAATAAATACTCCTGAATAAATGAATCCCACATATTTGACACAACAATATATGGTTTCCATATGTATAAAAGGCACCTAATTGCAGTAATCCATAGCAACTATAAGATATTTGCTTTTAAGCAGGTGACCAGTAAATGCTACCTACAGATGGTTGCTATTGGGTATTACACCTGGCCAAACTCAGGATATGTAATATAAGATACTATTTAGTGCCATCAAAGCCACTAAATAGTAATTATTAATCCCAGAAAAAAGTTATGTATGCAAACTACCTTTTCTGAAAAAATCATAATGGTTAAATAAATCCATGATCTGTACCTTTTTATTAAAGAATGTTGATTCTCTGATTTTTGGCACAGACACGGTTAAATGCTTTTAAAGATGGGTGCTGTCTGAGTACTGGCAAAATGAGCGCTGTGACAAGACTATTTTAAAGTATACAAGAGTGTTTCTGTGTATGCTTGATATGTGATCAGGGTGATCACTGTCATGTGGCAGTGATTGTTGCCAACACTGGCCACTGGAAAACGAGGCATTCGGTTGTATTACCTTACAGTACTGAAACACTTAGCAGCTTCAGGATATTCAAGTTGTGCAGATAAGATTGGTTAGTTAATTAAGAACATTGTGCTTTAAAACATTATGTATATGCACACTGGAAGAATGCAAAGTGGAAACAGAACTATTTAACTCTTGTAGTGCCAGCTGCAGGCGCTGAAACCATTCAGAAAACAAAAACAACCTGGAAATATAGTATTTGTAGCGCTGGCAATGTGATGCAGTACTAGGCTGAAAGCTCGAAAATTTACTCCAAACTAAAAAAAAGTGGTGTCAATATGTCCCCCAGTCACTGTCACACCATTGTTACTTTTGTAAAAGGCATGAACAAAGTAATATGTTTATAGTGCGTTAATCTTATGAAAATCACCTTATCATTTCATGTGATTCACATAGGGAGTATTGGCGGGCATACTAATGTGGCATTTTTAGCAAGTATAGACAGAATACTTGAAACTGCTCTCTGTGCAAATCTTGGTTATAAAACAAGTACACATTTTAATTACTGTTTTTGTAATAATCCAATTTGTTTTCTGTCCTTTTTATGAATAAATAAATGAATGTATGTTTATAACACTTGGAATGTTAAACTAAGGGAATATATGACAGTAGCACCAAATACAGGAGTTTATTTTGCAAATTCAGTTATAGTTAAAAAACATTATTTGTAATCTCTTTATGTTTGTATATTGTAAAATAGTGTAATGCAAGCACAGGTATACTATAGTTAATGTTACGTTCCCTCCAGGAGATGCTTAATTGCCTTAGCTTTTTATATTTATGGACAGTATTACTAGGAAACACATGCTGATTACCGGAGTCAGTCTCATCAGCTCCATTAAGGAGAGTGTAATGTGTGTATGGAACTTAGTAATTAACATTCTAACTCATTTAAATCTTATGAAGAAGGAATATATAACCACAGTAAAATCTGGATCTACCCATCTTCCTGATGATGTTGTGAAGAGCAAAAACCTGAGAGAAATTCCCTAGCAACAGTTATGCTTTAAAAAGTAACAATATTGGTGCTGGGCTATCATGATTGGAGATTACATGTATGGAGTTGAGCAAAAAATTAGTGTTTGGAACTCCTTGGTCTAGAACTGATTGAGTGGACAGTGTGGTTTTTGCCTGGTAGTTTATGTTGATGACTTTTCCATGACTTGTCCATTTATGTTGATCATATCCATGATCCACCTTCAGGCAATTGCCCAATTAATGTAACACTAAATTTTTTTAAGTAAAAAAGCTATTCTACCCTGCACCAATAACTGCCCTATCCTGCAAACCACTGAGTATTTTAAATGCTTTAATAGAAAATAACTGCTAAAACTTCCTTTCAATTGAAGTACGGCGATATGGCGAAGGAAGGAGCTGCATCCACTATGCGATGATCGATTGATAGAGCCTAGCCTGACTTCCTATACAGAAAGAAGGCTAGGCTTGATCAATCGATCGTCGCATAGTGGTTGCTGCTCCTTCCTTCGCCGTATCGCCGTACTTCAATTGACAGGAAGCCAAGTTTTAGCAGGTATTTTCTATTAAAGCATTTAAAATACTAAGTGGTTTGCAGGATAGGGCAGTTATTGGGGCAGGGTAGAATAGCTTTTTTACTTAAAAAATGTTAGTGTTACTTTTCCTTTAAGGGGCTATTTACGCCTACCTTCTCCTATACCTTTTTCACTTTATTCTGCTTGCTTCTCATACACATCTCTGCTGGGTCCCCTGTTCAGTTTTTCATTAATAAAGGTGTTGTTCACCTTTATATTAACTTTTAGTATGATGTAGTGTAGAGAGTGCTGTTTTTAGTAGGGATGCAACAAATCCAGGATTTGTTTTGGTATGCGGCCAGGATTTAGCCTTTTTCGGCAGGATTCAGATTCGGCCAAATCCATGGTCCTGGACAAACCGAATCCGAATCCTAAAAATCACGTGACTTTTTATCACGTAAACACGGAACTGCAAAATCAGCATATGCTAATTAGGATCCGTATTCGGTTAGGTATTCATCCGAATCCTTTATAATGGATTTGGGGGTTTGGCCGAATCAGAAAAACTGGATTTGGTGCATCCCTAATTTTTAGACATTTTGTAATTGGTCTTCATTTTGTATCATTTGCAGTTTTTGAATTATTTAGCTTTTTGTTCAGCAGCTCTCCAGTTTGGAATTTCAGGAGTTATCTGTTAGCTAGGGTCCAATTTAACCTAGCAACCAGGCAGTGCTAGTTACAAGTTAGACTGGAATATGAATAGAGGAGGGCCTAAATAGAAAAATAAGTAATAGGAAGTAACAATAGCATTAAAAATGTAGCCTCAAAGAGCAATAGTCTTTTGGCTGCTGGGGTCAGTGACCCCCATTTGAAAGCTGGAAATAGTCAAAAAAGTAGGCTAATAATTTTAAAACCTATAACAACTAAAAAATTAAGATCAATTAAAGCTGCTACAAATAGGCCATTCTATAACGTACTAAAAGTTAACCTGAAGGTGAACCACCCCTTTAAAACTTTTTTTTAAACACAGTTGTTTGTCAAGCCTCAGTATGTCTGTTAAAGGTTAGACAGCAGGTAGGCTCCTTTTACTAGTTCAACTAGTCTGACAGACATATGGCAAAATAGAGAGACAAAGTGAGGAGCAGAGAAAGAAACAGTGACAAGAGTATTGGTATTGCTGCTGTGCATTTCTTTCAGCTGCAGTAGTATTTACATGTAGAAAATAAAAACACACATACTCACATATGGCTGGCACACTCCAAAAATTAGCAAAGCCTTTAAATTACCCCAAACACATGTTTTTTTGTTTTTTTTTTAAATGGTGTGGTTCAATAGAACTGAGGCATCTACATCAGGGCTGTCCAACTGGCAGCATGTGGCCTGCAACCCCCCTCTGTATGGCTACCCACCTGTCTGGCTGCTTTGATGGTTTAGCTTTGTGTAAGTAACACATAGGCAGGGGAGGGCAGGCAGAGTATGGCACACATAGGCAGGGTAGGGCAGGGAGAGTATGGCACACACAGGCAGCATAGGGCAGGCAGAGTATGGCACACAGGGAGGGTAAGGCAGGGAGAGTATGGCACACACAGGCAGCATAGGGCAGGCATAGTACGGCACACATAGCCATGGTAGGGCAGGGAGAGTATGGCACACACAGGCAGGGTAGGGCAGGCAGTACTCTGCCTGCCCTATGCCTCCCATATGCTGCCTGTGTGTGCCATACTCTGCCTCCCCTATGCTGCCTGTGTGTGCCATACTCTGCCTGCCCTATGCTGCCCGTGTGCGCCATACTCTGCCTTCCTTATGCTGCCCGTGTGTGCCATACTCTGCCTCCCCTATGCTGCCTGTGTGTGCCATACTCTGCCTGCCCTATGCTGCCTGTGTGTGCCATACTCTGCCTTCCTTATGCTGCCCGTGTGTGCCATACTCTGCCTTTCCTTATGTTGCCTGTGTGTGCCTTATTGTGCCTGCCCTATGCTGCCTATGGGAGGTAAACCTGGGAGGGTTTTTTTCTGAAAGTTTGTTAGCATTTGTAAATAGTCATTGTATGGTCCCTAAGGTGTGTAAGTATGTGCTGGGGGTTGCTGTGCTCTCCACGGGGAAGGAGGAGGCATATGGATTTAAGTGTATGCTTTAATATGATATCATATAATTCTTTCACATATGAATGAAGGGTGATATCCATTCAGTGAGCACCAACCACTGTGTTTTTGCTGTGTTGCCACCATTAATGTGGGGATGGTCTTAAAACCTGTTGTGATAACATGGGTGTAATTTGAAGTGGGTGCCAGATAAATTCTGGCCCTCGGTACCACAAAAGTTGCACAGCACTGTTCTACATGATGCAAAACAAGAAAGTTGGATGTATAAACTTTATTTCATATAGGCATTTTTCGCAGATAGCTAAGTTACTAAGTGACTGCAAGGTGCCCCAAAAAGATGTAACCCCCTACCGGCATAAATAAGAAAGGAAAGGAAAAATAGGACTTCTTCTTGAGGACTAGGCTGGGGTGATGGAGAATACGGTAGTTGTAGGTTCATCCCAGCTGTCTTTTGAGTCCATATGTCATTTTACTAGCCTTGTGCCTATTCCCCCATGATCAACACTGCTCTGTGTTTCCCTCCAATCAGCCTTATCCACCAAATAAAGTTGTTATTACAGCCCAGCTAGCTAAACCTAATCTCCCCTCACCATTTGAAATGTAATATACTGTATTTTACCCTTCACCTTTGAAGAGGATTTGGCACGTCTAGACTGTAGAGAAACATTACTTATATTTATTAACATTTTGTGGAGAAGTTGAGAATTCAGCCCTTGAGTTAATATTCATAAACTCCACAGTTGTAGATTGCCAATCTAAATATTGTAGTCTGCTTAATGAGATGCAAAACAGATGCTGCTAAACCCACATACAGGTATACAGGTATGGGACTCATTATCCGGAAACCCATTATCCAGATAGTTCCAAATTACAGAAAGGCCATCTTCCATAGACTCCATTATAAGCAAATAATCCAAATATTTAAAAAATTATTTTATTTTTCTCTGTTATAATAAAACAGTACCTTGTACTTGATCCCAACTAAGATATAGTTAATTCTTATTGGAGGCAAAAAAATTCGAAAAAATAACCGAAAGACCCCTTATCTGGAAAACCCCAGGTCCTGAGCATTCTGGATAACAGGTCCCACAGTTTACTATGCAACAGAACAATACCAAAAGAAGCATAATAGCTCACGTAAAAGATCATGGGGAAAACATCAACAAAAATGTATATTATGGCTAGTAAAATTTCAGGATAAACATGCAGGGTTTGTAAAAATGATAACTATTCTATAGAACCCTCACATGATTCTTTTGATACGAGTATTCATCCTCTGTTCATATATAATTTTTTGTTCTATATTTGAAATATATTTTGATCTTGCAAAAGTCTTAGAAACAAGTTGTTTTACAATGACTAATTTGCACAATTTCTGTTTTTCTGCTTTAGTTTAACTGATGTGTAACAGAAGTTTTGCTCAAACGGCAGACCACTCTGTGTATCCGGCCTGGCATCCTAGACACACCATCAGGGTCTTTGCACTTAAGGTAAGATTGATAGTTGCCTTCCTAAGATGATCCTCTGTAGGACATAGGAGGAAGAGGCTAAGCTTTTCCACATCTGTTTCAGTCATACATAAGGGGTTGAAGATATCCCACCTTCCAACTAGCATTAGTGAGAAATTCTCTGGAGAAAGGTAGCTCAGAGTATCGCACAATATCTCATTATCTTGTGTTACATCAGTGACTTCACTGAAACAATATTGTTCCTTAGGTTGAAATGGAAAATCAGTATATACTGAGCTATATCTAACATTTTTCTGCTCTAAGAAGATGAATACCAAGGCAAACTATCTATGCACATAATTATTCACCATGTGCTATTATCCTCGTGTCCAAGCAAGTAATCTATATGTCAAAGTTTTGCTCAAAGTCACCTTATATTTTGCTTTATTGGAACATTTTGTATTGTACTAAGAAATGGCAATTTAGTCCTTTTAAATATCACCTTAACTGAATCATGATTGTAGTTGCATCTTTTGGCTTTTGTTCCCAGTCTTTGTGTTTTACAAAGCAAAAGGGCACTCCAATCATGGGCGCCAGTTATCACCAGTTATCTTTAGTACTTGGAAAAATACACACTCATAAGTGACTACCATTTATACTTAAATGGTACCATTGATACTTAATGGTGATGTGTCTATATTTAGAGATTATGTATATGCAGTGCAACCTTATCTCCTCCATGCTGGTGAATCCTATTTTATATAAGGCCAAGTCCAAAGACCCTTTTAATTGGCAAAGTTAATAGCTTATTTTGTCAGTGTCAGTTCGAAGGGGCCCCTACATACCAGCTGTGCTAAATACAAGAGATCTTTATGTTAGTAATGGTTTACTGGCCGCTAAATCAATAAATATGCAGTTATGCAGTCTACACTGAAACTTACAGTCAGTAAAAACCTTTATGTTGCTAAGATTTAGGCTGTGTTCATGCTTTGAAGTGCCGTCCTGGGTCAATATAAAACTAGTAAAGTCAATGTTTGCATTGTGCTTTTTGAAAGCATACACCTTTGTTGTAAACTATTAGCATCTTTTTTTCCCACTCGTTCACACAGCTGCAATCAAGTACTTCACTTTGCACCTTGGCTAAGTCAATGTAATAAAAAACTTTTGAGTTTCTTATTTTACTTTAATACTGTCATAACAAAAAATTACAAGGTACAAAAAAATCTTACATAGAAGATGCATGTTATAAAATCCAATAAAGGTTTATATTGGTAGAAGGCACCCTGGCCTTATCATCTACCATAAGGCAGGTGATAAGTACACAGACCCAATGCAGCCCACATCTCTCTGTTATGGGTGGCATGTAGCCCCAAGGGCCACATTGTTGATTGTTGACTAATATTAGAAAGAAGGGAGCTAGCTGCACTGGGTGAAATATCCGTTCTTTCTAAAAATATGGTGGAGGTGAAAGTAGTTGCTAGCCCAGAGGAATGGAGGGGAGAGGGTGAAGTGCCGGCAGAGTAAGGGTCAAGTGAGAGTGCAGAGGGATTGTAAATGGGCATCCTGGCCCCTGGCACACAAAATTGAAATCAAAGAATTTTGTAAACTGAAGAAACATGCTACAAACTGGAGATTTTAACTCTAGATGGGAATCCAGTAGCAACATCAATTCTTTCTAAGTAAAAATTAGAGGCTTATTTCTCTGTTCTAGTCACACCAACACACAAGGCTGAATTTCATGGTGTTTTGATTATTGAAGGAAAACCCATGCAAATAAAAGGAAGACACAAAACAATGCACCACTATGCTGTCCATTGTGAACTCATGTATTGTTACTTTGGACACACTTCACTATTACTCTATCTTTAATATAGTGAACAGGGAAAAAAAAGAATAGATCCCTATATAACAAATAAACCAGGTGAAAAACTGAGCGACTGAGTGTTGGAACTGAGACAAACCTAATTAAAAATCTGATAAAGTCCTGCGGTCTAAATAGAAATAATATTAGTATGTAAAAACAAAAGTTACATGTATATGATATTAAACATCAGCTTATGTTGGCAAATAAACCTTGTACAGGTATGGGATCCCTTATCCCTTAAGATATAATTAATCCTTATTGGAGGCAAAACCATCCTATTGAGTTTATTCAATATTTAAATTATATTTAGCAGATTTAAGTAATGGAGATCCAAATTACAGAAAGATCCCTTATCCAGAAAACCCCAGGTCCCGAGCATTCTGAATAACAGGTCCCATACCTGTAATAATACATTTATAGTAAAATGTATAAAAGCTTGGGAAAGGTGGGGCTAGATCCTACAAATAAGAATCAAAGTATTAAAGCCCATTATTTCCAGAAGACTGGATATAATTTTTCAAACTAAATTAACACAATTTTAGAATACAGTTTATTTAAAAAAAAGGCAGATATTGCTGTCCGTAATGCAGACAGATCTAACAGGCCCAAGTGGTTTGGCCTGTTAGCTGTAATGAAATTTACTATGTATACAGGTATGGGACCTATTATCCAGAATGCTCGGAACCTGGGGTTTTACGGATAAGGGATCTTTCCGTAATTTGGATCTCAATAACTTAAATTTGCTAAAAATCATTTAAGTATTGAATAAACCCAATAGGCTTGTTTTACCTCCAATAAGGATTAATTATATCTTAGTTGGGATCAAGTACAAGGTACTGTTTTATTATTACAGAGAAAAAGGCAATCTGTTTTAAAAATTAGAATTATTTGCTTATAATGGAGTCTATGGGAGATGGCCTTTCCGTAATTCGGAAAAAAAAACTTTCTGGATAACGGGTTTCCGGATAAGGGATCCCATACCTGTACCATTATAATAGAACATACGGTAAAGGATGCATGTATTGTAAATAAATGACTTGAATAAGTAGTACTGACTATGTTAAATTGTTGTAGTCATATATTTAATAGGAAGCAGCAATCTCAGCTATTGCATCCATATGTTACCAATGTTAGCAATAAAATCTTAGTGTGTTCTGTCTAAATCTCATAATAAAACGCCACTTTTCTACAACCTGGCAAATAAAAGGAAAACATATTAGTACCTTTGCACCTGGACCTAAATTGACCTAATAGACCTTGCTCCTTAGAAATATATAGTAATATGGAGTACCTGGCAGACAATTCCACATATCTCCCCATTTTTTGTCAGTCATATGGCATAAATAACTACAACAGTATAGTTTATAAGGATATTGTTTATATATATATATATATATATATATTATATTATTGGGTTTTATATAAAAAAAAAGTGAACTGTCCTTATAATATGGTGCTCTTCTTTAACCCTTTTGGCACCAGGTAATTTTGATCTTGCCGCACCATTTTGCCAGCAAACATATGGCACACAGGGTCAGACTGGGCCGGAATGACACCGGGAAAAAAACACACACTCGCTCAGGGGAAGACGTGGGCTGGGAGGGGTCGGGGCACCCCCCAGTCAGACCCTGATGGCACACCATACTTCAAATGTGAATTTCTATCTATATATAGTGCCAGCAAGTTAATTACAACAGAAAAATTAGAGGTCCCTTCTTGCAACAGCTTACAATCCAATGCATCGGAGGAAATATTGTAACATAAGGTTGTTGAAGTGCAGGTCCCATGTAGTTAATAATACTTCCAGGGGCCACTGGAGACATATCATGTGCTTGACAACAACAAAAAAATCCCAAATTGTGGAAACTGGGTTCTTGTGAAATTTTATCCTGGAGAGAAGGTAGTGAAGTAGAACATTAAACTAGTATTGCAGAAATAGCA
Source organism: Xenopus tropicalis (assembly GCF_000004195.4). Lineage (NCBI taxonomy): Eukaryota > Metazoa > Chordata > Amphibia > Anura > Pipidae > Xenopus > Xenopus tropicalis. The sequence goes on along the minus strand of NC_030677.2, from coordinate 76,305,137 downwards.
ATTGCTTTTGCTACATTGTTTCAAGAGTCAGAAACAGTAGTTTTGCATAATTAGAAAGTTGTTTATGCTTTCTGTTATTATGCACATTTACTAAAGGTGCTTAATAAATTACAGGCCCAGTTACTGTTTATATTAGGACCAACTTGCTTCCTGGCACTGTTATTTTACTACAATTATCACATGCACCAACAGTCACACAAACATTTTGTTGTGATGAGCAATAACTTATCATACTTTATATATCAATTGTATATCAATTGTTCATCAGTACATACAGTGGCTTGCAAAAGTATTCGGCCCCCTTGAACTTTTCCACATTTTGTCACATTACAGCCACAAACATGAATCAATTTTATTGGAATTCCACGTGAAAGACCAATACAAAGTGGTGTACACGTGAGACGTGGAAGGAAAATCATACATGATTCCAAACATTTTTTACAAATAAATAACTGCAAAGTGGGGTGTGCGTAATTATTCAGCCCCCTTTGGTCTGAGTGCAGTCAGTTGCCCATAGACATTGCCTGATGAGTGCTAATGACTAAATAGAGTGCACCTGTGTGTAATCTAATGTCAGTACAAATACAGCTGCTCTGTGACGGCCTCAGAGGTTGTCTAAGAGAATATTGGGAGCAACAACACCATGAAGTCCAAAGAACACACCAGACAGGTCAGGGATAAAGTTATTGAGAAATTTAAAGCAGGCTTAGGCTACAAAGATTTCCAAAGCCTTGAACATCCCACGGAGCCCTGTTCCACCGATCATTCAGAAATGGAAGGAGTATGGCACAACTGTAACCCTACCAAGACAATGCCGTCCCCTTAAACTCACAGGCCGAACAAGGAGAGCGCTGATCAGAAATGCAGCCAAGAGGCCCATGGTGACTCTGGGGGAGCTGCAGAGATCTACAGCTCAGGTGGGGGAATCTGTCCATAGGCAACTATTAGTCGTGCACTGCACAAAGTTGGCCTTTATGGAAGAGTGGCAAGAAGAAAGTCATTGTTAACAGAAAACCATGAGAAGTCCCATTTGCAGTTTGCCACAAGGCATGTGGGGGACACAGCAAACATGTGGAAGAAGGTGCTCTAGTCAGATGAGACCAAAATGGAACTTTTTGGCCAAAATGCAAAACGCTATGTGTGGCGGAAAACTAACACTGCACATCACTCTGAACACACCATCCCCACTGTCACATATGGTGGTGGCAGCATCATGCTCTGGGGGGGGCTTCTCTTCAGCAGGGACAGGGAAGCTGCTCAGAGTTGATGGGAAGATGGATGGAGCCAAATACAGGGCAATCTTGGAAGAAAACCTCTTGGAGTCTGCAAAAGACTTGAGACTGGGGCGGAGGTTCACCTTCCAGCAGGACAACGACCCTAAACATAAAGCCAGGGCAACAATGTATGGTTTAAACCAAAACATATCCATGTGTTAGAATGGCCCAGTCACAGTCCAGATCTAAATCCAATGGAGAATCTGTGGCAAGATCTGAAAACTGCTGTTCCCAAAGGCTGTCCATCTAATCTGACTCAGCTGGAGCTGTTTTGCAAAGAAGAATGGGCAAGGATTTCAGTCTGTAGATGTGCGAAGCTGTTAGAGACATACCCTAAAAGCCTGGCAGCTGTAATTGCAGCAAAAGGTGGTTCTACAAAGTATTGACTCAGGGGGCTGAATAATTACACACACCCCACTTTGCAGTTATTTATTTGTAAAAAATGTTTGGAATCATGTATGATTTTCATTCCACTTCTCACGTGTACACCACTTTGTATTGGTCTTTCACGTGGAATTCCAATAAAATTGATTCATGTTTGTGGCTGTAATGTGACAAAATGTAGAAAAGTTCAAGGGGGCCGAATACTTTTGCAAGCCACTGTAAATCCCTGCCCCATAGCACCCTTGAAAAAATATAGAATATCTTTGACTTGACTCAAGTAGTTAAGCCTTATTAGTTACTTAAAGCATTTGGTCATTAGTTAAGCAGCTAATAGGCTTGCATAAGTCTTGAAAAGCAACTGGCGAAACCTTACAGCACATAATAACAGCTTGGGGAATTTGTATAAAGAAGTCACGTTGCTAGACAAGCACAAGAAAATTAAAAATGAGACTTTCTAATTGCAGGTCATCAAAGAAAGCAACTTGCAAAGAGCATTTACAGCCAATATTCTAGCTACTCTCTTTCTATAGCAAAATTACCAGTTCAAAGAAGGAAATGTTCTGCATGAGTGACTGTTTGAGTTACCATGGTTGTGGTGTAAGTTTCATTGCATTCCACTTTTAGTAATCTGCTTTACTCCAAGTAAAATGACTTTAACAAAATCCTTCAGTTCATCGCCCGCCAGAATTTCCTCCCATTATACTGATCTAGCCAACAGAGCAACATAATATCCATAAGGAATTTTGTATGAGGATGTTTGTATCTGTAATTATTTTGCGTATATTTTTATACTTCTCTATGTATGTATGTATGTATGTGTATGTATAACTTTATTTATAAAGCGCCACAAGGGTACGCAGCGCTGTACAGTCTTACAGAATACAAAATTACACACAGGGAGGACAAGTGATATAATAAATAAATACAATAAATACATGTATATATATATATATATATATATATAAGTGCCATGTGGTATGAGACACAGTAGGAAGGAGGTCCCTGCCCCGTAGAGCTTGCAATCTGAGTGGTTGGGTAACATACAGGCACAAACTGGAAGGTAAGAGTGCATCAGGTATGGGCATTTGCCCTTAAGCGCAGGACTGGGCAAAATAATGTTTTAGTGCTCCAGAAGGTAACAGCTGAGTTTTTTCTTAAAGAGAGTGGGTGAGTTTTCCCTACGGAGGGATTCAGGGATAGAGTTCCAGAGGTAAGGAGCAGCGAGATAGAAAGGTTTAAGACGAGAGAGCGCAGTGGGTGTGGATGGTGTAAAGAGACGGAGGCTCTGAGAGGAGCGGAGGAGATGACCAGGAACATGTAGGGAGACCAGTGAAGAAATGTAGTGAGGAGCAGAGGAGTGAAGGGCTTTGAATGTCAGCAGAAGGATTTTGTAAGCTATCCTTTGCTTGACAGGCAGCCATGCTAGTGAGCTTAATTGAGGCTGAGCAGGATCCCTCTTACAAGAGAGCAGGAGGATCCTGGCAGCAGAGTTTAAGATTGATTGCAGGGGAGAGAGGTGGGAGTCTGGGAGGCCGGTTAGTAGGAGATTGCAGTAATCTAAGCGGGAAAGGATAAGGGCATGGATTAGTGTTTTAGCTGTTGCTTGTGAAAGAAAGGGGCGTATCTTGGCAATATTGCGGAGGAAAAAGCGGCAGGTTTTGGCAGTGTTATTAATATGGTTAGAGAAGGAGAGAGACGGGTCAAAGATAACCCCAAGGCAGCGTGCAGAATTTACAGGGTTGATGGTCATGCCATCAATAGTAATGGTGAAAGGAGGAGGAGGGCCAGGTTTGGGCGGGAAGACCATGAGCTCTGTTTTAGCTAGGTTAAGTTTGAGCTGGCGTCGGTTCATCCAAGAGGAGATAGCCAGGAGGCAGTTACCAATCTGGGTTTGGACATCAGCAGTTAGTGCAGGGGTGTCTAAATATATCTGGATGTCATCTGCATATAGGTGGTATTTAAGACCAAAAGAAGAAATAAGGTCTCCTAGAGAGAGAGTGTACAGGGAGAACAGCAGGGGACCAAGCACAGAGTCCTGAGGCACCCCCACACTAAGCGGAACCGGGGTAGAGGATTTGTTAGTAAGAGCGACAGAGAAGGAGCGGTTAGAGAGATAGGAACAGAACCAGGATGCAGCCTGATCCCGGATACCCAGAGAATAGAGAATCTGCATAAGAATAGAATGGTCGACAGTATCAAAAGCAGAGGAAAGGTCTAGGAGAATGAGGACCGAGTAGCGTCCTTTGGCCTTGGCAGTCTGGAGATCATTTGTGACTCTACATAAGGCCGTCTCAGTGGAGTGCGCAGGCCGAAAACCAGACTGCATAGGGTCCAGCAGATTATGGGTGCAGAGGAAGTTAGTTATACGAGAAAAGACAAGACGTTCCAGGAGTTTAGAGGCTAGGGGCAGGAGAGAGACAGGACGGTAGTTAGAAAGGCAGGACGGGTCCAGCGTAGCCTTTTTAAGAATGGGTTTGACACATGCTTGTTTGAAGAGAGAGGGAAAAGTACCAGAAGCCAGAGAGGAATTGAATATGTGGGTAAGAGCTGGAGTAAGGGCAGGGGCACACTGTTTTAGTAAGGATGAGGGCATAGGATCCAGCGAGCAGGTAGTTGGCGGAGAGGATCCAAGAAGCTGAGAAACTTCAGACTCTGTTACGAGACTGAAGGAGCTGAATACGGAGAGAGGAGATTTAGGAAGGTTGAGATTACCGGTATCTGAGGGTTGGGAAAATTGATTGCGGATAGAATCGACTTTGCTTTTAAAGAAGTCAGCAAAGTCCAGGGGGGTGTGTTCAGATACGATTGATTCATTAGGTGAGGGATGAAGTAGCGCGTTAAATATGGAGAATAAGAGCCGCGGGTTTGATTTATTATTATTTATCTATATACTCTATCTAACAAAACACCAAAATTACAATAACACAGTATATCAAAATTATGTTCAATCAGGAAAAGCCTATAAAAATCAAGGGCTCTAATTACAAATAACGACTCGTACCAAATAGATCATTAAAGTCCGGGTATATAAACCCCGAACCTATCTATCTATTTGTCTGTCTATCATCATTAACATGTATATAAGTTCAAATGTAGAACAGAATTGTGGGTTTTAAAGAGGAGAACATTGTCTTATATTGTGCCATTCTTTTTTTTGGGTATGTTGCTACTGGCAAAAGGTGGCAACCCTAATCACTATACATTTTGCCACTCATGTGATTTCTAGCTTATGAGTGCAAAACACTGGCAAAAACCCCTTCATAGACCATCACTGAATTTGCACAGACCCTGCCAGTACAATTACAGGTCAGGTGATTAGTGCCAAGAATTTTCTTAGCATTTTGTTGTTAAACTGTTTAAAATTGAAATACAGACAAATAAAAGTAAATGTGCACAAATTGCTTTTCTTAACACATTTAGCATAGCATTTATACAGCTTTTTGGCTGCCTGTCAGGTCTCCATGAGTTTAACTGTGTTGGTGGCCTAAGGTAATTGAATATGCAGGTGTACTTCATGCTTAAAAATTAATCTTATGTGAATCTTCCCTTTTGCTTAAATAGAAATAATATAAAAGTGAGCACATCATGTATGGTTCTATATAATATGTTCCTGTTTTGTGAAGATATCAGTTATTTTAAAGCCTCTGTGTGACAATCTGCCCTTAAAGGAAAACTAAAGCTTAACAAAGAAGTAGGCTACAAATGCTGCACATTATGTTTGGGGTTCTGTACCAGCCTAAGGTGACCCTTTAACAGGGATGATCTGTGAAGCCGAAGATACCCCCGGTAGCTTCCCATATTCTTTTCTGCTGATTCACTGCACATGCTCTGTGCTGCTGTCAGTTATTTGAGCATAGGGACCGACTCACAATATAAATATATATGTATATATAGAATATAAATGTAACAATACTAGTAAACAATACAGGTGACTGACTAGTAAATAATACGTTATTTGTACAGGGATGGGATCCATTATCCTGAAACCTCTTATCCAGAAAGTTCCAAATTACGGCAACGTCATCTTCCATAGACTCAATTTTAAGCAAATAATTCAAAATTAACATATTTCCTTTTTTCTGTAATAATAAACCAGTACTTTGTACTTGATCCAAACTAAGATATAATTAATCCTTACTGGAGGCAAAACAACCCTATTGGGTTTATTTAAAGGGCACCTATCAAACTAAAATTGCTAATAGAGCTCACATTCCGGTTGGGGGAATATGTTTTTTTTTTTTTTAAAAAAAAGGCAGTCACCACCAGCGCTAGCAGTGGATTTGACTCACCTGCCTAAGTGATACACGCACATATTGAGCGACTTGTGGCACTCGCTTGTTATGCATATGTGAATGCCACAACATGGCTGTCCGAACCAGGAGCTCCTTCCAGTGTGGGCAGCCTGGCACTAATGGGGGCTTTTAAAAAGAAGACTATAGCAATTTTAGGGTGATAGGTGCCCTTTAATGTTTAAATTATAGTAGGTATGGGGATTCAGTTTATGGAAAGACACCTTATTCTGAAAACTCCAAGTTCCTGGAATTCTGGATAACAGGTGCCATATCTGTAAATGGCAGCTTTGAAAGAAGTGTAAATCACATCAAAATGTAATAATTAGCCTTGTAGCATCAATTCTATGACATGTGAACTCATTTTCTGCTTGATGCTTTGCCACAACCTGTAAACCAAACATTCCAAACAAAATCCAAGATGGTGAGCTGCTGTGCACAAATTTGAAGACATAGATCATTCCTCTTATAGAGATTCTGAAATTTTAGGCTGGGGCAGTAAGTTCCATAATTAAAATACAGTATTTCTAACCATATTTGTTTTTAGGGTTTAGTTCTCTTTTAAAGGGAAAAATTAACTGCTAAAAACAAATTTTATATATTAAGAATATACTTAACTCACTGCCACTTATCTACAGTTCTTTCCCTTTAGGGTGATGGCATACGGTTAAATCTGCTCTACCGCCGGTGACAAATCTCCCAAAAATGCTTTCCCACCAGCAATAATGTAAATCACTGGTGGGAAAACATAGGTAAGGCAACTTCAGGTGAACAACTTGTATGGTTTCACACCGCCAAACACCACCATAACCAAATTTGCCAAAGTGGCCAAAGTTTCCTCTCAAGGCCATCTGTCATTATTACTGTTTAAATAATTTTATTAGAAGACTTAAGGTAGGGGATCTGAATGACCCCTTATCCGGAAAACCCCAGGTCCCGAGCATTCTGGATAATGGGTCCCATAACTGTATATCTTTATTTTCTTCCTTATTCTACTATTAGAAGAGCAATTTTCAGGATGATTGATATAGTGTACTAAACTATGATTTTTAAGTTGATTTTGAACTGAAATATGTGATTTGAATAAAAATAGTAAGGACATTCCAGATAAAGGTCTCTGTGGGAGACTGAAACAATCCTTCAAAATTCTTTAAAGCGGACCTGTCACCTTAAGAAATAATTTCAAATTGTTTTCTATTGTGTTTGGCAAGCAAAATAAACTTTACTTATACTATATAAATTATTTTAATCTTATTTTCTTCAGCCTTGGAATTCACAATTGCAGCAAGCAGGCAGGGGCCATTTTGTGGACACTGTTATCAAAGCAGGCATTGCATCCTGCCTATATTTTGTTTCTGTGCCAGTATGGGGGGACCTTATACCCATATCCATGCACTGGTTACACAATTACATGGTGCGGAGGGAGGGGGAATGTGAGGAGGGCAGCAACATCTAAGAAGTTCTAAATTGAAAGTGAAAGTAACTGTCTGCCCCACCTCTATGCCTAAGGCATAGAGGCGGGGCAGGCGTTATATGATTGACAGCTGGGATTTTAAAATGCTTTTATAATGGGTATGGATGCGGTAATAAAAAAAATTATTTTGGGTTTCATGTTTAATTTGAAAAGGGCTTTTATTATACAGCTTTTTATGTCTGGGTGACAGGTCCACTTTAAATCCTACGAGTGCTGTCCTTGTTCCAGTGTATAAATATATGTTAAATATGTACAAAGCAATGCATGCATTACATATCTTGAATCGTCTTGAATAAATAATTTTGCATCTGATTAATTACTTTTAAGAACTCCAGTAAATATATTGGGTGCTCAATGGTAATGTTTGGCGCATACTCAACAGTAGAAAAATAAATCCAATTCTTTATTTTACAACATTTTTTTTGCTCTGTAAGTAATTTTCTTTTGTTTATTGTTTTAGTTTGTACCCATTTAATGATTAAATCGCTAACATTTGTACTTGAAAAGCATGGCATGTATTTGTATAGTTATTGAAATGATCTTGGCTGGCCCCTCTAACACCTGTATGAGTGAGGCAAATATTTACGAAATTTAAATATTGTGTGCATATGTGTGTGTGTAGGCACTTGAAAACATATGTATGTGATAAATGTTACATTTGTACATTCCCTTAGAAGTTTGCTACAAGTGTTTTATGAAAAACTCTGAATATAAGTGCAAAAACTTTAAAAAACAAATCAATACTGGAAGAAAAACTTCTTCTGGCTTATCTTACATTTAGGAGTTGATCAAAGCACCTAGATGTAAAATAATTGGTATTGCTGCCAGAAATAATGTCCTCCTTTAACTTATTTGAAATAGATTCACAGACTGGGCAAGGAAAGATTCCAGGATCAAAGAAATGCCATTAGTATGGCTTCCAATGTGTGTGCATTGTTTGTATGTTGGTCGTCGTGCAAATAATCTTCCAGAAGTCAAATGGGACTACGCACTGAGCTGGTAAAATTAATCTCTGTTCCTTCAGTCCAATCGTGGGTTATGTGTATTGCTCATACATTTGAGAATTAAATTAGTTCCTTGTCAGCTGCAGAAATGTAAATTATTCAATAAGCAAATAGGTAAAAAACATCCATACTAGGCAAACCTTCCCTCCCTTTTAAGAAATTTTAGAAATCTAAGAAATAAGAAATCTTAGGTGGCTCCTGAGAACTTGCAACTGCCAGCAATGTATCATCAGGTATATAAAAAAAAACAAATACTAGGAGACAGTGCACAGTTTATACAGGACTTTTATTTTATCACCCTACAGCAAAAATAGAAAAACAAGACATTTTTTAGTAAAGGGAATGTCTTGATTTTATTTGTGTCTTTCTTTGAGTTTCTTTCCTCTGATAAGCATTCTACACCTAGAATATAAGCATTCTACACCTACCCATTGTTTTCCTTAGTCTATCAAATCACTAAGGCTCTTTGGACCAGGATAGAAGGACCAGGACTTAAGGTGGCCACACGCGTAGCGATTTTCCATCTTTCGGATCGTTCCCATTCTCCATAGACGTTCAGGGCTGAATCGTCAGATTTCTACCTCCTTCTGACGATTCAGCCCTGAACGTAGATTTTGCAAAGGTGCCTTGAATGGCTCCCGATCAAAATCTTTTAACCGGGCCGTTCGGCGTGTCGACCAATATGCGCAGCCTTTTGCGATATCGGTCGACTCGCCGAGTCGCCATTCATTCGCTGAATATCGTAGGAAACGAGGTTTCCGACAAAATCATTGGTGCGTGTATGGCCAGCTTTAGGAGGATGTTGAGATCTGGAGATTTTGGATCAGGGAAATTGCAAAGGCATAGTATCAAGGAGTTAAGTTGAAGAGTCAATAAAAACAGTATGCTTCCAGGAACCACTTGCAAGGTTGACCTAAAATCAGACATCATACCTGCTTTTAAACAGAGTTGAATTTGGAGTTGGAACCACTGTCACCTTTGCATTGTAGTAACATCACTGTGCAGGTGCAATAAAGTTACTAGGTTGTGCTTGGATCAGTCTAGCCTTATTTTCCCTTCAATGGAGCTTGTTCAAGAAATGCTCAAAATCATGCTCCATTTAATTGGAGTGAGATCTGTTTGCAAGTTTAGGTGCTGTTTCGTGACAGACACTAATGGCTCGAAGACATGTTGCATTTTTTTTTTTAGCAATTACAGGTATAGGACCCATTATCCAGAATGCTAGGGACCAAGGGTATTCCGGATAAGGGGTCTTTCTGTAATTTGGATCTCAATACCTTAAGTCTACTAAAAAATCAATAAACCATTAATTAAACCCAATAGGATTGTTTTGCATCCAATAAGGATTATTTATATCTTAGTTGGGATCAGTTACAAGGAACGGTTTTATTTCTACATAGAAAAAGGAAATCACTTTTAAAATTCTGAATTATTTGCTTATAATGGAGTCTATGGGAGACAGGCTTTCCGTAATTCGGAGCTTTCTGGATAACGGGTTTCCGGATAAGGGGTCCGATACCTGTAGTGCCTTTAAAAGCGAATGGGGGCCTATTTCAAGCATTTTGACTCTCTTTCAAAATCATGTCCCACTACTCAAGAGCCTAGGGGCGCACATGGTTTTTTAAGGCTGATCAACTGCCTTCAGCTGTTCTGTGTGCACTGTCAGTCATGGACTGAGCAAATTTTGGCAGGAAAATGCATTCTTTTGCATTTCCAAACCAAAATACTTTCTATGTGTGGCCTGACAGGCAGACACTTTGCCTGTCAGAGCACACAGAACGTGGAGTGGAAGACAGTGAATCACCTTGTATTCACCAAGTGGACCATAAACCTAAGTGCTAAGACCATATTTATTATATTATTAATATTTATTAAGTGTGGAAGTACAGCTTGCAGAGGTGTAACAATGGGGGGGGGGGGGGCAGACCTCAGGGAGGGGGAGCAAAGGAACAGTTAAACAGTAAAGATGGTACAACATATATAAATGTTGTTTACTTTGTATTGTGCTGTAATGAGTGCTGTTATTAAAAAAAAAATAGTAAAGATATGTGGGTAGGTAATTGTGAAAGAAGTATGTCTTGTTTCAAGGCTCTTGATGCACCAACCAAGTGTGATGACATTGAGTTAAACACCATCAAGAAGCCTCTGACTACCATTAGCTGATATATATTGCCCAGTCAGCATGGGAGCAGTTTTAGTTTAGAAAAAAATGGAAAGATGCAATTTAATAGTACAGTCTGTAGCCCTTGGCTGTTATTGTGCTTTTAATATTATATTGTCCCCTACCATTTTTTTCCTCTGTTTAATTTCTAATCATTGTCAAGTGCGTTCTCTAAAACCTTTCTTTCATCATGTTTATTATATTGCTAAGCATTGTCAGAACTTTGGCTGTTATTTTATCATGTAAAGCTCTTTTCTTTTTATCCCTACCACACACAACTGAAAATAGGTTTCAAGTGAAAGTGTTGTTGCTTTTGTAACTTTGTTGACTAATCTGAAAAGAGTGATTACTTTTCCCTTTCAAACTGTAATTGGCAGTCATCCCCATCTCATTCAACATTAGCTGCAATGGTTGTAATCCTATTATTTAAATTCAATGGTTTCTGTATTTCCATTGCTAGCTCTGGCAGTGATTAAATAACGTGATTACAGGATGGCCAAGTATAGAATGTTGTAATGGCACAGCAGATGAAGTACCAGTTTGCAAAGATTAAAGCAGAAACTTCTTCCAAGTAAGTGACCTTTGATAGTATTTACATACAACTGAAATCATAGAGTTAGATAAAGTCATATCACGGTTGAACTGTTTGTTTTTGGGATGGTTGTCTATCATGCATTTCCTAATCTCTTCTGTAATAGAATACTAAATGATGAATTTAATCTTCTGTTCTGTGAAATAGTTTTGGCATGAAATAGACTAAAGTATATTGTGATCATTAAAGGAAAAAAAACTCCTGCTTGTGAATTATGGTTGTCACCCATGTATTTTACCCTAAAACAAACAGTGATGACAAAGATTATTGTATTCACAGAACATACATTCTTTGGGTGTTTACAATTGTACTTACCAATATTGGCTGCCATTTTGCTTGCATTTATAGAGTAATTTTCCATAGACTTAGACAATATTAAGCACTACTCAAGTGTGTGTAAATGGACATTACTAATCTACTGAAGGCCGAAAATAATACTTCTGTCTATACAGAATTGGTTTTGCTAGGACCTGACACCAGACACCAAGCCAGATATTTCCATTCAAAATGTTCTTGCCTGCCCTGCTGAGACAAAACCAGGGTGCCTTACTAAATACTGCACATTGGCATTAGTGGAAATGTAGATTCCACACAAAAGGCTTTAAAATTTTGAATCTGAAGTACTACATGAAATCTGGTGAAGTATTCATGAGATGTGAGGCACATTCCCCTACCTGTCTCAGCCTTCCCATGCCCCTCAGGTATGGCTGCTCTTTTCATGCATTGTCAATAAGTGCAAATGTTCAGCTCACAAAATCTACTAACCCCTCATATTTTACTGTTTAATGTGTTTTTTGTTCTTTGCAACAAAATTTGTCAGCTGTTGAACTGTTTTCAGTTAATAGCACCAAATAAATGGTCAGCTGGTATAGGTAAGTGGAAATATACACGCAGGCTTTAGTAGATACAGTACAGAGGTTAAATATCTGCATGTGCTCAGTTAATATGGATAGCCAGAAACAGTTAGTAATTCTAATAACATCCCTATTAATCATTATGCAAGTCAGGCTTTTGAACAGAGTATTATGCACATATGCTGAGACATTGGAATGTCATTAATAATAAAGTCTGGCCAGTTATACTGTCATTCTAATGTTATGTGACTGTGGCAGTTCTGTGATTTTACTTGTCTTGGTCATGTAATAAAGTAGCATGCCTAATGCTATTGCTTTGTACCATGGGGAACTTGGTTGCACACATTTGACCAAAATCTTTACAGCTGTCCAATAGATGCTTCAAGCAAAACACATCTTTGAAATAGAACAGGAAAATAAAGAAATAATCCAGCGCCGGATTTCATATTCGGGCGCCCCTAGGCCTCCCCAACTCGTCGCCGCCCCCCCCCCCCTCCGCGCGAGCGCGCATGCACGAACAACCTGCGCCGCCACGAGCGTGCACGTGCATGCGAGTATTTAAATTTCCTTAGGGAGCAGTGGGGAGAAGTCCCCATTGCTCCGTATTTATGGTCAATTTTGTTGCGGCGGGGCAGCATGCCGCCCCGGGCCTTTGTGGCCTCGCCACAAATCCGGGCCTGAATACATCCCAGCATCTCTTTTTCTTCAGCAATTCATTTTCTCCACCATCTCTATTTTGCATCTTGTTGGAAGACTCCTAGGTAGAAGATTTTAAAATGTGAGAGTGCTTGATAGATACCTAAATGGCTGTAGGTATTCATAAGTTTGCAGTGTCTTAATTTCCCCTTGGAATATGAGTCTAGCCCTGGATTGTAACAATACATATGCAGATTATTTTCACAAGGGCTTTTTAGGCCCAAGAAAGGAGAAGGAGACTATGTCTCTGTCCTGGCAGCATGAAAATATTTTCCTAGAAACCTAACCTTTTTAGCTCACTGCAGCTTTTTGTAGTACCGAAAGTGATATTTTCTATATTTTTGTAATGACTAGATCAATTTCAATATGAAAGAGAGCCGACAGCTGTACGCTTGCAAATTAGTATGTCATTACTTTTTCCAAGAGAAAGCAGGGATTTGCTCACATAAGTGAAAGTTTAACGTTGTTTGCTAGTCATTTCCCATATATCAAAATCGCCTCCTGTTGATGTCTTCAAGGGAAACTGTCCCTTAGATAAACATGTACCGAAACTCTAGTGGATACTTAGATATTCTTTTGCACAAATTGGTTATATTTTATTATTTTTTTCTTAAAGCATGTTTGATAATTTATTGGTGTGCTTCCTCAACCTAACATTTTCTACTTAGTGTTTGTCAGGGCAAATCTGCTTCATATATTAATGTAGGCTACAGTGGGAACCATGGAATGCCTGTCTGCTTAAATATGGCAGTACTCCAGAGCTTCCATGCTTCAATACACACACTTATGTATGATTCAGAAAAGGAGATATGACGGATGCACCAGCACCAAGCACAACTATACAGAAAAGCATCTTTGGCCACAAGTTGGCCACAAGTACCTTAAAGGAACAGTAACACCAAAAAATGAAAGTGTATAAAGGTAACTAAAAGATAATGTGCTGCTGCCCTGCACTGGTAAAAGTTGTGTGTTTACTTCAGAAAGTCTACTATAATTTATATAAATAAGCTGCTATGTAGCCATGGGGGCAGCCATTCAAAGGAGAAAAGGCACAGGCACATAGCAGATAACAGATAAAACACTATTGTATTCTACAGAACTTGTCTGTTATCTGCTATGTAACCTGTGCCTTTTCTCCTTTTTTCCAGCTTGAATGACTGCCCCCGTGGCTACACAGCAGCTTATTATATAAATTATAGTAGGGTTTCTGTAGCAAACACACCAGTTTTACCAGTGCAGGGCAACAGTGCATTATATTTTTATTACTTTAAAGCTCTTTCATTTTTTGGTGTTACTGTTCCTTTAAATAAATGGTGTCAATTTGTGCAACAACTGTGTTGTTGTTATTACATTTAGGCATTGCATAAAATATTTTTATCTGGATTTGTCTGCTTGGAACCCTGCTTGGAACCATATTGAAATTTTATAGAGTTGAATGCAAAGCCTAGGATTGAGCAGAATTTGTTTAAATTATGAATTATTTAATTTCTGACATAAAACAAACAACTGATGATGTCAGTGGCATCAAAGATAGGAAGAACAGCTAATCTGACAATGTTTCCTTTGCTGTAGATTTACTTGTAATTGGTGAACTGTGCGTGTATGCAGCCAAGTCATAATAACTGTTTCTTTGAGTATACATATTAAGAAAAGTGGATCAAATTAGAATTAAACAAACCCTCCATATGTCAATGGATTTTCCATTTCTTTGATTTGCTTCACTTGATACTACTTGATATGTGTATGTAAATGTGAATTAGATTGAACAATTGGTTGTGTGACTTCAACTGCTTTCTTGTAAAGCTGCCTCATCGACAGAGGTATTTAAAATGTTGTGGTTGGCTGCAAGATTGGCAGTGCTCCCAGGCAGCATGTTGGAGATTTTGCTAATCACAGCTGGAAAACACAATTTGGGGGAAAAAGACCAACAATTGATATTTATCTATGTCTACTTGCCTGTCCCTTTTTTTCTCTATATCAGTTATTGGGTTACCCCTTATCATTTCCCTTCTTGATACAATTCCTACACAATTTTTTGAATACAGTTTTAGGTATGGCTGAAACAATGGTAGATTAGAACCATCAACTTAATGTGACATGTTGTGGCTGTGCCAATCTAATCTGCAAAACTATTCCGAGTGGCACCCTATGAAACAAGGCAGATGATTGAGTCAACTAAGACAACCATAACTCCTGATGTTAGCATTACTTACTTTCATGAGGCTTGCTATGAAAAATGGGTCTGAAATGCTGCCAAAGGCAAGGACACATCAACATTTTTTTGGGAATGCTGTGTTATTAAGTAGCACAAAAACATTGCACCAAAGAACCCAAAACAACACCCATAAAGAGATGTGTTTATTAGGGGCTATATAAGGGGTTGGATGTATAAGCTGGCAGGTTGTCACTGTATATTTAAGCATGGCTTGTAGTCATCTGTCTAAATTATATCCTTAAGTAAAGTAAGTTCATCAGATATAATTATTGCTTAGTGTTATAATGTAATTTCAGGCACATGGCTTGGTAAAACTTGCTTATTATAATAAATAATGTGCCCTCTGTTGTAAAATATGAGGATATTAGATGTCACCTTGGAGTTCCATGAACTGTATAAAAGCATTCAACTTTTGGCCTCCTGCTTTTAAATGGGCAGGAAACTCCTCTGTGATTTATAATATCCTTATATTTTACAATAGGGTGTACATTATTCACTATATTTTTCCCTAACAAAGATCCTCATTCATTGTTGGAAGTGTGTAACCTATGCTCTTGATGTTCTAGGGTTCCAGTATGTAATATATTTTTGTACTAAATTAGTTAACTATAACAATGCCTGCAAAATATGCACTGTCTAAGAGTCATTTACAATTAGTTCTTTACAATTGGGTAATATTTGTCTCCACACATTGACATGTAAGTGAAGACACTCACAATGCCTGCTTGATCTCCTACAGCCTACATTTAAAAATATAATCTTTATCCTGTAAAGTCAACAATGACCTCAGTGGGGTAAATATTGTATGAAATTAAAATTCCAAGGTCAGTAAATAATAGGTGAAGGAAAGAAAGTAAACAAAGGCCTGGTTGGCCGCTGAATGTATGGCTTTCTTAGCGCAGCTTGCACTTATCTGGGCAGCAACAGCAGCACACAAAAGCAAATCTGTTCCCCACATGGATAGGTGTGTTCAGGCTTTAGAAAAATCTATTTACTGTGAAGCATTAAGTTATACAAATGTGATTTGAGATAAACTAGTGTGATTTTTATTGTAAAAAATGTGGTGGTTTTATATTTGTCTGCATTTATAGCATGGCTAAGAGAAAGTACTAAAAATATGAATACAAAACAGCTTGGATAAAAATGATTTTTCTTTTTACCATTACTTACTTTATACATTCATAAAATAATATTAGAACAGTTTTTGAAAGGAGTATTATTTTTGACATGACATGACTTAGTTTGCTTACCTACAGAAATGTAAAGAAGAAGTACCGTATATACTCGAGTATAAGCCGATCCGAATATAAGCCGAGGTACCTAATTTTACCTAAGAAAACTGGAAAAACTTATTGACTCGAGTATAAGCCTAGGGTGGGAAGTGCAGCAGCTACTGCTAAGTTTTAATAATCAAAATAAATACCAATACAATTGCATTAAATGAGGCATCAGTGGGGTATATGTTTTTAAATATTTATTTCAAAGAAAAACAGTAAATTAGCTCTGTAAGTGGAGAAGAGGGTCAACAAAAACAATATGGCATCAATAATGATACCTTAAGGGGCACATTTACTAATCCACGAATCCGAATCACAAATGGGATAAAATCGTATTGGAAACGAAAATTTCGTAAGATCGCAAATATCACGAAAATCCTAACGAAAAAATCGTATTAGTCACGATAATATCGTATTGGCGATCCGAAAGTCACGAAATTTTCGTACCGAACAATTGTAAACAGCGGTAAAACCTTTCCGATTATTTCGTGCAAACGTCCGAAAAAGTCGTGCGACATACGAAAAAGTCGTGCGGCGTACGAAAAAGTTGTGCGGACGCCCGAAAAAATCGGCGAAAATACACTCGGAGCGTTCGCATGACCGATCGAGCGTTCGTGCTTTTGTAAATGTGCCCCTAAGAGTACTACCCCCTTAGCTCAAGCTGCAACCCAGCTAAAACACAAAGAGTTAAAATCCTTCAAAACTATATATAGATTATATAGAATATAAAGTGCAATGTATAGTGCAGAATGGGACAGGTGAGGATGGTAGATGAAGATGAATTTGGGAGTGGGCCAGGGCACTGGAGGGTCTGGTTGCAGGTGGCCTAATTTGCACACAAAAGCAGAGGGTGCTAGTCTGGAGGGACCCATGGCACCCAACTCGAGTATAAGCCGAGGGTGACTTTTTCAGCACATTTTGGGTGCTGAAAAACTAGGCTTATACTCGAGTATATACAGTAACATTCTTCCTCTGGTTTAGTACCTGTATGTGTCTAAGACAGGGGCCACTGAATATTGATGTGCTTGCACACTTGTAACCTCCAAACATTGCGCTCTGCACCTCCTGGATCACAAGGTTCACTATATAACCTCCTTAGTCCCTACTATATATATATATATATATATATATATACCGTATATACTCGAGTATAAGCCGATCTGAATATAAGCCGAGGTATCTTATTTTACCTAAGAAAACTGGAAAAACGTATTGACTCGAGTATAAGCCTAGGGTGGTAAATGAAGCCGCTACTGCTAAGTTTCAATAACCAAACAATTAATAAAGGACACTTAGGGGCACATTTACTAATCCACGAACGTCCGAAAAGCGTCCGAATGCGTTTTTTTGTAATGATCGGTATTTTGCGACTTTTTCGAGCGCTCAATACGAAAAAGTCGCGACAATTCGCGAAAGTCGTAGTGGCTATGAAAAATTTGCGACAATTCACGAAAGTCATAATGGCTATGAAAAAGTTGCGACAATTCGCGAAATTTGTAATGGCTATGAAAAAGTCGCGACAATTCACGAAAGTCATAATGGCTATGAAAAAGTCGCGACAATTCACAAAATTTGTAATGCCTATGAAAAAGTCGCGACAATTCGCGCAAGTCGTAATGGCTACGAAAAAGTCGCAAAAAATACGAAACAGTCGCAAAAAATACGAAAAAGTCGCAAAATGTTTGTTTTCCAATCCGAATTTTTTCCATTCGGATTCGTGGATTAGTAAATCAGCCCCTCAGAGTGACCCCATGTGAACTCTTCATAAACTTATTATGTTGACAGCTGCAGATTAGGGAAAGGTGGATGGAGGACCCCTTGACCCTCCTGCCTTGAAGCTGCCATACTAAGGGGCTGATTTACTAACCCACGAATCCGACCCGAATTGGAAAAGTTCCGACTTGAAAACGAACATTTTGCGACTTTTTCGTATGTTTTGCGATTTTTTCGGATTCTGTACGAATTTTTCGTTACCAATACGATTTTTGCGTAAAAACGCGAGTTTTTCGTATTCATTACGAAAGTTGCGTAAAAAGTTGCGCATTTTTCGTAGCGTTAAAACTTACGCGAAAAGTTGCGCATTTTTCGTAGCGTTAAAACTTAACGCTACGAAAAATGCGCAACTTTTCGCGTAAGTTTTAACGCTACGAAAAATGCGCAACTTTTTACGCAACTTTCGTAATGGATAGGAAAACTCGCGTTTTTACGCAAAAATCGTATTGGTAACGAAAAATTCGTAAAGAATCGGAAAAAATCGCAAAACATACGAAAAAGTCGCAAAATACCAATCATTACGAAAAAAACGCAATCGGACTCCATTCGACCCGTTCGTGGGTAAGTAAATCAGCCCCTAAGTATCAAGATAAGAATGCTTATATGAAGATACTTTAACATTTAGCTTAAAATAATTAATTATAGTCCCACTTTTGTTCAGTTGTTCTTTTGCACCTACAGTAACTGTAACAATAACAATAAAAAATATAGTTGCATTCAGGACTAGGTACTAAGTGTTAAAAGGCAAGTGGAAGGAGTTCCCTGCCCTACAGAGCTTACAATCTAAATGACCATGCTGTATTGTAGGCTTATGTCGTGTGGCACTTGGTCTTTGGAAAACCTCTCTACATTGCCATGTTTATGTTGTTCTACCCCTTTAACCAGCCAATCACACCACCTAATCCCCCCTCCACCACAGTGACACCCACCTGCACACATTGAAAAACAATACATACTCCCAAATCTGGCAGCCTCACTTGGCACATCATAAAGGTTGCTGTGGTGCCTGGTAGTGTCTGAGACTGCAATACAAGCGCTCAATCACATCACCTAACCCCTCCTCCACGACAGTGACACCCACCTACACACATTGAAAAACAATACATACTCCCAAGTCTGGCAGCCTCACTGGGCACATCATAAAGGTTGCTGTGGTGCCTGGTAGTGTCTGAGACTGCAATGCAAGCGATTGAGCGAACTTCCGTGCGCACGCATATTACAGACGCAGCATGGACACTCACAAGGGGGGTGCGCGCGACGAAAGCATATACCGACTCGAGTATAAGCCGAGGTTAAGTTTTTCAGCACATTTTTCGTGCTGAAAACCTTGGCTTATACTCGAGTATATACGGTATTATATTGTATTAGTGTCCTACTTCAAACAGCGTTCCTTCATTGTCTGAGCCTGGTTCCATCAACCTCTGCTGCATTATAATGTGATTATAATACATCCCACCAAGAAGCAGTGCCTCCCTTATGACTGTAGTCTTTTCCACACATTCTATGTGCCTTGTAACTAATAAGATAATATATGCATATTGATCTGAACATGGGTTTCTAACAAGAGGCCTGGAACATTGTAACATTAAAGCAAGAATTTTGTGTGATTGGTAGGACAGCCCAGTGGTATTTTCTTTCAATATATGATAATGATGTTAGTTGAATGTTCTTGCCATAAATTGGTGGTATATGTAGCTACTGCAGTTATTTTTAGCCTATTCTATTGGTTACATCCAATCAATTTTTAGTCCCTCCTGCTACCAAGAAAAAAAAATAGAATGTATGTCATTCAGTGATGGCCTCTTTACAGTGTGCTCTTCACATTGCTCTGTGCAGGCTCTTTACTTCTGACCATATAAAAGTTCTTTAATAGCGATAGGTGTAAGACGACTACCCAGAGCTAAAATTTGACAACCATAGCTCATATTTGTATAGTTTACCAACTATCTAGTAGATGTTGTAACTAAACTAAAGTCCCAAGAAATGTTTGCATGTATATTTTTATTAAGACAAAGAACAGCTGCGCTATGAGATCTAATCTCACCAACAAATTTATTTAGCTTTATGCATCAATCTACTAGAAGTCTCTCCATCTCCTTGCTCCTACGGTGCTAAGCCCATGTGTAGTGCACTAGCCAGAATGGAAACATGGATATATGTCAATAGTAGTTGTTCCATTTTTTAATAATTGCTTAGCCTGAATAGTATTTAGAAGCAGGCATGGGTGTTTTGCTGGTTACTGGGGAAGGCATTAAAATCACTAATTGGTTTTCTGGAAAACAGTACTGGAGACAATAAATAAAGTAACTCAGCTTTCCATTAATATAGAAAATGCTCCCATTATACTATTACATGCTATACTGGAAAAAAACAATACTCAGATCAACTCACCTCTTGCATGCCCCAAAATTGCTGATTCCTCAAAAGTGGAAATTGTCAATTCCCCCAACATATAAGGAGTGGTTAACAAAAGTAGAGGAAATTAGAAAACTTAAAGAGATATCCCATTTAATACATAATAATAGTCAGATCTATCGAAATATCTGGTCCCCTTGGATAGAGTGAAAACTTAGGTCAATAATGCTATAAGATGAGCAGTCACCAGCCCAGTAAATTCATTAGGACACCCCCTTAAACAGGCATGTATGTAATTTTGATGTACCCATTTATAAGGCTGTATAAATAGAGCAAGATGATGTATTTGTAATGTAATTATGTAATATTTTAAAGGAACAATAACACCATAAAATGAAAGTGTATAAAAGTAATAACAATATAATGTACTGTTGCCCTGCATTGCTACAACTGGTGTGTTTGCCTCTGAAAGACTACTATAGTTTATATAAGTTAGCTGCTGTGTAGCCATGGGGGCACCCATTCAAAGGAGAAAAGGCACAGGTTACTTAGCAGATAACAGATAAATCCCCATTATATGGGGCTTAGCTACTAGTTATGCTATGTAACCTATGCCTTTTCTCCTTTTTTCCAGCTTGAATGGCTGCCCCCATGGCTACACAGCAGCTTATTTATATAGTAGCTTTTCTGTAGCAAAAACACAATTTTTTTGCAGAGCAACAGCACATTATATTTTAATTACTTTAAAACACTTTAATTTGTTTGATGTTCCTGTACTTTAAAGTAGCAACAACTTGTTGTCAGCTTATGCACAGATGTTAATGACAGTAAAATATATGTAGCCTTCCTTCCTCCCCCTCTTACTGTTTAATGCAAAAATAAAGAATTAAAAAAAAATCACTAACTTGTTAGATGATTGTTAAAGATGTACCAGTAACTGAAAACTTACTCTGCCCACTGCAAGCACATACAGAAGTTCTGTGCACTTTGTTCTACAGGTATGCAGAAACCCATTATGCAGAAGGCTCTGAGTTACAGAATGGTCATCTCCCATAGACTCCCCTTTAAACAAACAATTCAAATTTTTAAAATGATTTCCTTTTTCTCTGTAATAATAAAACAATACCTTGCACTTGATCTCAACTAAGATATAATTAATCCTTAATGGAGGCAAAACAATCCTACTAGATTTATTTAATGTTTAAATTTTTTAGTAGACTTAAAGTATGGAGATCTAAATTATAGAAAGATCCCTTATCTGGGAAAGCCCCAGATCCCGACCATTCTGAATAACAGGTCCCATACCTGTATGTTCTGCCCTAATATCAGTTATTTGTTCTGTTTTTAACTTTCAATATAGGTAAAAATAAATATCTCATTGTTGCATTTTGGGCAATTAAGGTCAGCTGGTGTATCATAAAGCCAAAAAAACAGCCATTGTTGAGCCATAATCTTGTGTAATCCTTTCTTTTAAACAATTCAGATGTGAGTTTTCTGTGAAATCACTGTGACTAATCAGACTGAGGCTTAATCAAAGTATTTTGTGTTTTTCCCCTGACATAGCTGTAAAACCTCTAGATCAGTTAAGGTTTTGTTTCCACTTAATTTTATGTAAACATAATATATAAAGGTAATGGCACATACTGTAAAACGAGTTGGTCTGATTTCAGAATAGTTTTATTTACAGACTACAGCTATCTGATGCCTTTGCTGCCAAACCTTTGGCTGTGTGACGAAAAACAAACTTTGAGTAAAAAAAATATTAAAAAATGTTTGTGATTTAAAGGGGAATTATAGTAAATTGTGTTAACATTCAGCATTCAGTCATAACTAATGGTCAAGACAGACTGCATATCACTGCTTTTTTTGTTTGCTTTATACATTGGATTTTCTGTTCAAGCGAGATTGTAAAATCAAATGGACTCTCTGTAAAGGAATAGCGCAAACTTTAGCTCTTGAGCTCACCTCTTGAGCTCACTACACAGGCATGATATCATATTCAGATAGGGTGCTGACACCTGCCATCTTGCTTGATGACTTGTGAAAAACAGGAAGATTGGAGGAAAATGCACCATGTGTGATTGTGTGCAGTGGCCACTGGGAAGTACAACAATGTGTCATTTTCTTATTTAGGTATGCTTCTTTCTGACATTGGTTATTTCTTTATAACAAGATGCTGCACTACATGCTTTGGTACATATGGTACATATATTATTACTATTCCAGTGGATGCATGCATTACAGGTCTTTTGTGCTCTCCGGGTCACTTTCGATTTTTGTGATACATTTATGCATAGATGGCATGGGGTTTGAAGAGCAATACACTGTAAAAGGGACTTTTTCATTCTATTGATGTGCCAGTTAAAACAGTGTGCTTTTTAAAGTGTTTTAGATGGTAAATAGTCCTAAAATTGAGTTCTAAACAGTGCTGTAACTAGAGGTAAACTTGACCTCTTCCCAAAATATATTGAAATTGCTGTATGATTAGGACCTTAATGGGCCCCCTACACTCCTGGCCCTTCTGCAACCGCAGGATCTGCTTCCTCTATAGTAACGCAACTAATTCTAAATATATATGGCTTTAATTTGATGGATTTTTTAGGATAGTAAAATTGTGTTGATATTTTTTCTTTACTGATTTTGTTATTAAATGGTAACTAAGGGTATTAATAAGATGAACACAATAGTAACCCATAGCAGCCAGTGTAGTGGTGCGGTGTTTAACTTGTATCAGCCACTTACTGGCAGGATGCTTTAGGGGCATTTATTCCCCCACACCTACTGAACAATTTGGTGCAAAAGACTATTTATGCCACATGTTTTCATGAGTAAGTACAATTGCTCCTGTCTAAGCTAGATTGTTGTTTGAGTAATGTTTTCTTCAGTGCATATTTTCTCAACATTTTCATTTACTAAAAACTACTTTGTATTACTACTACTTTAATAGTAAAACTTAATTACTACAACTGTATTAATGCAATAATAGGACTTTTCACCCATTTCACAGTGCCACACTGTTCTGTGCACTGAATAAATTCACAGTGATCATGGCTCCTTTTTTCTAGCAGCTGATAGACAGTCTGTGATTACATAATTCATGGGTATATTACTTTTTTGTTGTGGTGGTTTTAATTGGTCTTCAATAAATCCTGACTAGCATTTAATAGGTCTCTTTTATTGAATATAGATAAAGTCTTTTCACTGTTTTCCCTCTTAAATGTACATTTATTTTTCTGTCATGTAGTACAATGCACATTTGGCAGTGTGTGTAAGAGGTAGAACAAAAAAAAGCAAAGGTGCAGTGCCTGAGTCAGGAAACTTTTTAGAAAGTTTGAGTTTCTTCCTGCCTTTTGTCTGTTCAATTGTGACTGTTCTGTTGTGTAGGGCACTTGATAAATTACTATAAGTAAAATAAAAGAATGGAAAAAAAAACACTGGGAAACAGTCTCACAGTTCAAATAATGCCATCTGGGGTTAGCAGGGAGCGCTGCATCTGCGAGTATACAGTTGCAGCATTCACACCAACCTTACATTTGCTTTAGTATTAATAACAATCAAGGGCTTATTTTCACAAGTGTTTCGTTTGTTAGAGAGAAAAATCAGATTTGTTTGACAGTAAATTATATGTCAAAACCCCTGTTTCCTATAAATCTTGTTTTATATAAGATATTTTTCTTTGGGCCATTGAGAAGTATTGTGCCTGCAGTTTACACTAACAATATTCAAAGCTTTGCTTTATTGGATACCATCTAGAAGGAACATTTTAACTGGAACTGGCTTACTGTCCAGAGCACCATGGTACTGATTACAATTATAGAGCAGCCTGTTGGAATTTGTGGGCAATTATCAAGATATCTCATTCCTTTATTTATTACTTGAAACTAGCGGACGCAAATAACACAAAACACTGACATCAATCAAAAACAAAAAACAGGATGGAGTAAATTGCTTGTTTATGTGAGACCTAAGAGCTGTAGCACATGGAATTTTAATTACAGCTTCAAAGTAGGCATAGAACAGAAGAACTGGAAAAATATATAAAATTGCAGCCAAACTAATCATGAGAATAAATGATCTAACATACAAAGAAAGACCTGACTGGGGGTATTTACATAGCAAAAGTGAGATTTATGAGGTATATCAACAGTGTGTACAAATTCATTCAGTATAAAAATCTCCTTCATAGGATGGTGCAGTTAACAAAATGATCGTACAATGAGACATTTCACCATCACAAGTTAAGAACATTTCACCATCAGCGCAGAAAAGGGTTACTTTATTGTAAGTACAGTTAAGTTATACAAGGTAATTTAAAAAAAAAAAGTTGCAGCAACTAATCGGCAACTCGTGTGTTAATCTATGGTGGTAAATCGCCATGATTAGTGGCCGTGATTCTGTTTTTTAAAAGTCATGGCAACTAAACGTCCCATCTGGTTTCGCCCAAAAAAAAGAGAATGATTTCTAGGGGGAGGGAGTAGGATTAATAGACTTTTTATATACGATTTATGCTAACTTATCATGCATGCTACTTAGCAATGGAGATCAAAATGCTGCAGTTGTCTTAGGTTCTTCCCTGTCAACTAAAATGGGAAAGGCTACAAGTATCAATTGAGGCTGTCTTGGTATATGGGCATGATGTTGGTGATTTTGGCAGGTCACACATGTATTTAAAGTCTTTGATTTTATAATGATAACGCAAAATGTTTCATAGCCAAAAGGTTTACTTTCCCTGATATTTATTGTCAAAAGGGGTAATGTACAAACTGTAGGGCATGATGCAAAGTGCATCAAAAGAAGTGTATTTTTTCTTTCAGCAGTACAGTATATGACCCGTTATCCAGAATGCTAGGGACCAAGGGTATTCCGGATAAGGGGTCTTTCCGTAATATGGATCTTCATACCTTAAGTCTATTAAAAAAATCAATAAAACATTAATTAAACTCAAATATTTTGCATCTAGTAAGGATTAATTATATCTTAGTTTGGATCAAATACAAAGCACTGTTTTATTTTTACAGAGAAAAAGGAAATCAATTTTAAAAGTCTGAATTATTTGATTAAAATGGAGTCTATGGGAGACAGGCTTTCCGCAATTCGGATTCTTCTGAATATCAGGTTTCCAGATAATGGATCCCATAAATTTACAGTATTCATTAAAGGGGGTAGTTATAGGGCGCAGCATATCCACTAAGTCTCACATTAGCTTTAGGTCATTCTATGTATGGACCATCTTTAGCCTCCCAAAACAAAAAAGTCACCCTTCGCCTATGGTTAAAGGGAACAACTTCCAACATATTCTAATGCATTATCATTGGTTAAAGCAATCTGGAAGCTGTAGTTTACCAACATTAACAATAGATTTTTAAAATAGCTCTTGGCTGCACTCTGCAAAGGCAGTGTCGGCAAGTGCTGGCAAACCTAGTCCTTAACACGTGCGATCAGGCAGTCAGTCAGTATAGGGCCCTAGATTGTACAACTAAGTAATGTATAATTTAGGGGAGGATGTCTACATGCCTACTCCCGGCTGCTCTCCTGAATTCAGAGCTGATGAATAAGTTGAAAATAAAAGAATGGTTTAAAAAATAAAATTGAGGTTTTATTATAGTGTAATAATAATTGTCAAGTGGAAAATGCCACAACAAGAGATTATTGCACAATTGTTATGTCCTGCTGCAAAATATCTGTTCTAGTGTAGATTTTGAGTGACTAATCCTCTGTATATAATAAACTTAGGATACCTATTTTGGGGAGTTAGCGGTCAAAACAGGACAGAGTTTTTCAAGGTTTATGTTAACAGGTGTGGCATCCCCTTTCAGAAGACTTTAGAACTGATAATAACACACGTACGTGCGTTTAAAAAAGACATATTAATGCAATATATGAATTTTTATGCACTCAGAATACATTTCTAAATGCATAAAAAACCTTTAATCTTCTCCTCCTGAAATCCACTCGGCTGTTGCCTACTGAGCATACTCAGTTCTTCTCAGCTCAGATTATTTAACACACCCTCCAGTCTAGCAGCTAATGAAAAGATCGTATTGCTGGTTCCCACTGATACTCTGCTCTAGCTGTCTGCTCCTATTTTTTCTCCTAACCTCCTCGTCTCAGCCAATTACAGTGCTCAATCAAAACAGAAGTTTTTATCAAAGTAAGTTTTGCCTGTGTAAGCCTGCTTTCTTCATTGTATGAACTTTACAGTGCACATTTGCTCTTTGCAGATTTAATGTCACTGATGATGTGGGAGGAAAAATGGCTGTCAGGTGAAATCTGCTATTTGTTTTAGGAAAATGTGGTGCTGGTGAACAGAAGTACAAATGATGCCATTTGCCTAGGGAAGATGTGCCAAACTTAAGGATAAAGTTAAAACAGATATCCTTTATTTAGTCACTTTATAGCCTCATAATTAGAAAAACCATTTAAAACCATTTAAAATACATATGAATTTGCACCGTGCATATTATAATCGACCCCTTTAGGTAGATAAAAGAGTATAACCAGAAATGTAATATGAAAGACCCTCCCTTAAAGAAGAAGGAAAGTTAAAATCACTGAAGCCAATCACAGGCAAGCGATCCTCTTTTTTCCTTCTCATTTTGCTGCGATCCCACACCTGTGCAGTAGAACTGAAAACTTACTTTTTTTTTATTAAAGTGTGGCTTTCACTCTACTACATATGCACAGCCAGCATGAAGAAAGGAAACGGAAGAGGCTCACTCGCCTGCATAAACCCCAGGCCAGTGTGTTTTTTTGCTAACAGAAGCACCAGCCCGGAGTATCAGGTAAGTAAATACAGTCACTGTGGGTTGCCTTACATTTTTTTCGATTAATAATGCAAACTTTCCTGCTCCTTTAAGCAGACAAATTAGATAACATGTAAAATCCTTCTAACGTTATGGACAATGAAAGACATTTATTATGACAAGTATCCTATTAATAAACCAGTATCAGTCAAAAAAGGGGTTAGTCAGAGGAAATCTCTACCAATCTCAACCCAGGAGTCTGGACACCTTTACTTCATATTGATAACTACTGGTCGCCCATGCCTAACTATGCATTGACTTCAAGCCGAAGTCACCTACTCTTGATGTCAGTACAGTCCAAGCTTAGCAGCTTCAAATGTTATTTGCAAGTCAATCTCAAATGAGTATAGCATATCAGCATGGTGCCCCTTAAGAAGCCCCTGGTAAAGAGCTGCTCAAAGGCTGCTGCTTAGAAAAGGTTATATACTTTTGTCCCAGGCATTATTTGCTTTGGATAAAAAATGCAGTTCTTTTTAAAGCACTCAGTACCAACTGCAGATCACTTTCATTAACATGAAGGGGAAGAGGCGTGGGTCACCTCCACTGGTTATTCTCTCCTGAAAACACAGCTGTGTGCATTTTCTTTTGACACCCGCCCAGGTTGTCATATAGTGCTTTTTAGACATGTCAAGCAATGGGAAGTGATCTCAGGTGCAAAGCTCTGTTTTGATTTCAGCTGTCAAAATGCTCTGTGTGTCATATCCCTTAAAATACATAAATATTTTGAAATTCAGATCTTTAATGTCTTGTTAAATAACACTGCACTATTTGAAGGCTGTCTAAATAAATTATATAGAGTAAAAAATGGATTTTTGTTATGTAATGATGTCTTACATTTCCATAGGTCACTTGAGAATGTGGAACCATAGGTGTTGAAACCAGGGATCAGGACCCCCTCTAAATTTTATTCCCAATGGGGATCTATAAATGCAT
Source organism: Xenopus tropicalis (assembly GCF_000004195.4). Taxonomy (NCBI): domain Eukaryota; kingdom Metazoa; phylum Chordata; class Amphibia; order Anura; family Pipidae; genus Xenopus; species Xenopus tropicalis. The sequence goes on along the minus strand of NC_030677.2, from coordinate 76,277,053 downwards.
AGACTTTTTTTTATCCTTCTGTGTTTCCCTGTGACTACCTCAATCTATCTGTCAGACCGTCCGTTTGTCTATCTATCTATCTATCTATCTATCTCTATCTCATCTGTTTATCTATCTGGCCTGTTTATACATATGGTATATAGATTTAGCTACTAATATGTATAGTTTATAGATATACAGTATATATTATAATAAAATTTAATGGGGCCTAAGTATAGTTGCATGTGATGATGTTTGAAAATGAAATACAGGTATGAAATTAACCATAATGGTTGTGACAGCTTAAAGGATTTTCCCCATAGTTTGGATTACTATGCTGCCCTTCTTTAGCAGTGAGAGAATTTGCTAGGGGCATTTTCTTGCTTCCCCAAACTGAAGCACAGGCTCTATTAGCGCTCACCTCTAGTGAGAAAACTATTTTTCAGTAATAGGTTCCCCTTTAAAGTGGTGGTTCACCTTTTAACTTTAAGTATGTCCTATTACTAGAAACTTTGCAATTGGTCCTCATTGTTTTTTTTTGTTATCATGTTTAAATTATTTGCCTTCACCTGCTGCATGTTTCCAGCTTTCAAATGGAGGTTGCTAGGGTAAGCAAGACTCTAGTAACCAGATAGCAGCTGAAATTCCAATCTGCAGAGCTACTGAACAAGTTAATTTTAAGGTGAACAATCCCTTTAAGTCTAATAAATTACATGCATCTTATCATGGTAGAGTACAACACTCAGTGGGATCTTTGGAATTTATGCCTGCTCAAGACACCCATGTGCCAGAGTTTGCTCTAAATTTGCCTTCCATGCTATTCTGCCAAGGAGGTGTAAATTGCATATTGGCACCTGGCACAGGTAATTGGCCTTTTTGTTTTTTTTTTTTTTTTTTTAATTTTTATTTTTATTGGATTTTAACAGTTATCCAACTTAGTCATTACCATCACTTTACAAAATGCAGTATTGAACGGCGAATTATACACTTGTTTGGTAAATCATAAGAAATAGACATACAAAAAATGTATCACAAGAACTGTTCTAACGTGCCCCTTTTTCGGGCTGTCTATCCGCTGTCAGTTGTCCGCCGTCACTGGCTAGTTTTAAATGATAAGTTGGAAATTTTTAGGAGAAGGGAAGAGGGGGGAAGGAAGTTCCAGGCAAAAAACAAAACATAACACAACAATCTGGATAGTCCCATGTATATCCAAATGGTTGTGCCATTATTTTATACTTAAAAACATTCCCTAATATTTTATGTATCTGTCAGAATGTCCTGGCTAGTTACCTGGTTTGGCATACACCTTGTCAAGAATTACCAAATTGTGCAGATTTGATTATGTTAGATTGTCCAAATAAGAGGACCAGAGTTGCCAGACGGCCCAATGTTTCCTCCTAGCATCGTAAGATTCCGCATGTAGTTCCTCAAACCGCCGTATATCTTCCATCTCTGCTATCCACTCTGTAAGCGTAGGTAATATTTTAGTTTTCCACTTGCGAGGAATTATAATCTTGGCAGCGTTTAAAGCAAATTGGGTTAAGGATTTTTTGTATTGGGTGATGGGGGAGTTGTTGTGGTGGAGAAGAATTGCCGCTGGGTTGCTTTCTAGTTTCATTTGTAAATTATTGTTGCAAATATCGATAATCTCTCTCCAGAATTTTTGTATTTCTGTGCATTCCCAGAATATGTGTAACATTGTTCCAGGAGATTGTTCACAACGCCAACATTTGTTCGAAACACCCGGAAACATTTTACTTAATTTAGTCGGAGTATTATACCAGATGGTAAGGATTTTATAGTTATTCTCCAGGATTCTGCAGCTTCTTTGGCCAATGTATGATTTGGTGATAATTTCCTCCAGTTCTTGTTGTGAAAAGGTTATGTTCAAGGTTTTCTCCCATTTCACTAGGTGTGGTAGATTTGTTGAGGAGGTGTTCTCCTGTGCCGAGAGGATTTGGTATATTGCTGAGATATTCCGCAGGGGGGGTTGTTTTTGTCGGCAAAGGTTTTCAAAGTTAGTGTAAATTTGGTCTCCTGTGCTACCTTTAAGTGTCGTCGATATAAAACTGCGAAGCTGTCGATATGTAAAGTAGTCTGAGGTTGTAAGTGCAAACTTCTGTTTAATTTGTTCCCAGGTAGGGAGAGCACCATTCGGGCAGATCTGAAATAGTTGAAGTGTTGGGTTGTGTGTCCAGTTCGCAAAATAGCCTTTTTGTTTTTTTGCACTTAGTCCCATACCATGCAAATGAGCTTTCTAGAATCTATTTATCATTAATCATCATGTCCTTAATATATGCCCCTCTTTCTGATCCATGTCAAATCACACTATTTATGTTCTGTTTGGTCTTTTTGGACAGCTTCTTCACATCATGTTGCAGGGCATTAAGTAATGGTCTGTGAGTCCATGCAAGGTCTTTGCACTTTTGAATACTATTTGGTTGGAAGAGAAGTTTTGGTTGGAGAGAAGTGAATGAGGCAGCTTTATGTACTTAGTGCAGTAAATTATTAGACAACACTGCTAATAATTATTTGTGCGTATAAATATCTGTGTAGTGGAAATGGCAGAGACTTCTGTACTGTGGAGAAATGGCAGAGATTTTACAATGGGAGAAAAGTAGAAATTGCTACATTTTGCTCACAAACACTTGCTTCTGTTGATTATCCCTGAGAAATTACTACATTGTAAAGACAGGAGGCTATAAATTATTTTAAATTTAAATTTAAAGTGTTGTTCCCTTAGTAGACTTTAATGAGGACTAAGGCAAATGATGCCAAACTGCCAATCCTAGTAAGATGATGCTGGGAAGTCATAGGGGCACATTTACTAACCCACGAACGGGTCGAAATGAGTCCGATTGCGTTTTTTTCGTAAAGTTCGGTATTTTGCGATTTTTTCGTATTTTTTGCGATTTTTTTCTGCGTCTTTACGAATTTTTCGTTACCAATACGATTTTTGCGTAAAAACGCGAGTTTTTCGTAGCCATTACGAAAGTTGCGTAAAATCTTGCGATTTTTCGTAGCGTTAAAACTTGCGCAAAAAGTTGCGCTTTTTTCGTAGCGTTAAAACTTACGCGAAACTTCGCACCTTTTAAGTTTTAACGCTACGAAAAAGGCGCAACTTTTCGCGTAAGTTTTAACGCTACGGAAAAATCGCAAGATTTTACGCAACTTTCGTAAAGGCTACGAAAAACTTGCGTTTTTACGCAAAAATCGTATTGGTAACGAAAAATTCGTAAAGACACCGAAAAAATCACAAAACATACGAAAAAGTCGCAAAATGTTCGTTTTCAAGTCGGAACTTTTCCAATTCGGGTCGGATTCGTGGGTTAGTAAATCAGCCCCCTAGTCTTTTCTATAGTTATATATATATACAGTAGCCTAAAGTTTTAAGGGTTAGGGCGTATTCTAATTCCTGTCTGAGTTTGCTTGGAATACAAAGAGTTTAGTTCTTCCCCTGGTTCATATATGGCCCATTTTACTTGCCCTTATGATATGCGTTGCGCTTCTGTGCCTTGAAGCATGGAGTGGCATCCTTGCTTCTTTGTACTAAGTCTCTAGAGGCCCATTGTATTTCCATCAGTGGCATTTAAGAGCTTCATATTATTTATAGAAAGAAAATAATACAAATAAAAATAATGCAACTTGTTTGACATTAATTATAAATGGGTTTCGTCAAATGAAGCATTTAATTTAAATCTACATTAGGGGTTTCCAGCGGGAAGCCTGTGGGTCTGATGTAGTCTTACATGGAAGTTTTATTACCATCAGCCTGCCCACAGGCTGATAAGACTTCAGCTATGCTATTGTCATTTAATTATAATCCAGCCCACATACATGGTTATTACGTGAATATTGGGCAAGAGAATATTATTGACTTTTTGGAGATTTACTGTGTGTCCATATGGCTAAAAATCCGAATCCAACATAAACTAGCTAAAACTTGCTGAGATCATGTAGAAGTCATTGGCAGATGTCCTTTCTGTTTCCTAAAAGATCCTTCTTTTGCCTCAAAACTTTTGAGGTTTTGAATTTTTGATGCTGGTTTTGTGCTAAAATTCAAAAAGTTTAAGTTTTCGGGGCAACAATTTAAAAAAAGTTGCCGTTTCTGAGCCTTTTTAGCTCACAGACTTTTTCAGTTCAGATTTTATAGTAAATGTAAGACATTCACGGAAATAAGTTCATTTAAATTTTAATTTTTTAAAAACAAAATAGAAATGTTAGAGTTTTAGTAAATCTGCGAATTAGTGTTATTGCCATCTAGCACCTTGGCCTGGTTGCTAGAGTTAACTGGATCCTATTAACCAGATATCTGCTAAATTTTCAAACTGGAGAGCTGCAAAATAATTTAAAAAAAAAACAAAAAATGAAGACCAATAGAACATTTCTCAAATTATCTCTGTTTATCCCAGCATGCTTTACCACCTCAACTGCAAGGTTGGATTTGGGGCTTTTTAATAACTGAAATGACGCAGGCTGATAAATATGCTATAAATAGTAATCGTGAAGGTTATGTTTGTACATTAAATAACAACTAGATACTTAAATATTTACTTACTTAGATATTCTATTGGTCTGTTTAATATCTATTGACGGCAACTGTCCATAAAAGATTTTGATGTTAAATTCATCAAACGGGGCCTGGATATCAGGTTTGGCTTAAGCCGCTTCCCAGTAAGGATCGACAACAAAGAGATCCCATTTCAAATCTATTACAGGATCTTTTGGTATGCCTTTTGGTATTGAAATTGAAAAACCTATTTTTTCTCCAAATCATCATTTATCTTTAGATGATCTTGTGTGTTATTATGATGTTGTCTCTTGCTCAAGAAGATCAAGGGGCCTATTTATTATGGTATGTAAAACGAAATCCACCAAACAAAACAGTGTAAAAAGCTGTATAAAATAAATGGTGTTTTTGCCCTCTAAAACTCCAAATTTTACACAATTAATTTACATAAGTTCTGGCAGAAGTAAAAAAGTGTAAAAAAAAATTACACCTTATTATTATAATTATATTATTATTATATCCTTTATATATAGTGTTCATATATAAATCAGTAAATTGTCATTTTTAAAAAAAAATCTATTTTATTTACCATATTTTAACATCCCCCCAGATGCTCCAGATACTCATAGTGAGGATAGGAATAGGTCTAGCAGTTGCAGCATTCCTTTTACAGCATTGATTGAATTGATTTACATATGTCAATAGAATTTATGTAGGAATAAGAAAGGAATTTGTTGAAAATAGGAGCTTTGTAGGTTGCATTCATTTAGCTAGATATGATAAGCAAGTGTATGAACACAGTGGCCACATCAGGCGACATCACAAAACCATGTAAATTAAATGATAGCTACTGATAAGTAATTAAACAGATTATCAATTATTGTCACATTGGGGATTGTAATCTAATCTTCCTTTCACTAAGCACAGGAGTCAGCCTCCTTTTGACAGTTACATCAAGTTGGGAGGCTACCGATGACAGAGAAATGCAATGGTAGAATTAATTACACTGCATGTAAGTAAATGGGGCAACCCCGCTAGAGGATATTCTGGCTGAACTTGAACTAGCTTAAGGGGTATATTTATCATGCTTTGTAAAAAGTGGAGTAAAGCATTAACGGTGATGTTGCTCAGGGCAACCAATCAGCAATTAGATTTTAACAGTTAGAAAACCATCCGATTGGCTGCTATGAGCAACATCACTGAGAATGTTTTACTCCACTTTTTACACAGCATGATAAATATACTCCTAAGTGTATAAGTGGGCCTTGGCTGTGGCTCATAATTGTTACAGCTCTACATACTCAACAGGGACATAGCTAGATATTCATGAGCCATTAGAACAAACTTGTTCAAACAGCCATTGTTTAGAGCCCCAAACATCCCCATCCAATCATCCAAAATTTTCTTAATCCATGTGACATTCAAATGACAAATTTGTGGGAAGATATAAAATAATTTGGCAGATGAAGCCTATTATGGGTGCAAGCTACAGATCAAAATGTCTTCTTTTCAGAGATGAATATCTGTGGGGGGTTATTTAATAAAAGGTGCAAGGTTTGCTACAGGTCTAATTACATACAGAAACTGATAAGAAGTTAGTGTTTTTGGGTTACTGCACCTGGGCAAATGTTGTTCCTTGTATTGCAAGTTTCTAAACTTGTAGTAACCCCATAGTGCTTGGTATTGTTACCAATTGGTGTGTGACTTATAGGGCAAAAATGTGACATGTGACCACATAAATAAGTATTGAATTTGAATAGTGGTTGACGTTTTAATTTTTACTTGTACTGCATTGATTTCTGATAATTTGCTTGTTTTTACACCGTAGTCCATGCTTTGTACCTGGGAAGTGCTGCCTTTTGATCATGAGTTCCTTGATTTGGGCAATAACTAAAGGTGGGAACTGTATGAGTTAGGGACGGCATTAATATAATGTATTTACAGTGCAAACATGTAGATACACTTGCGAGTATTCCACTTACCCTTTCTTGTTGAGAACTTTCATAATAAAAGTTATTTGCAGACCCTTTTAGATTTGTTCACTCAGCTGTACCTTTGGGTTGTAGGTTGTCAAGAGTGCAATGGAAGGTGTAGTAAAATGTCAGTGTACAATGAAGTAGTGCTGGGACATCACCACATTTTTGTTTAGTTTCTTCTTTGTCCATTTGATGGTCTCACTTCTGGTGCAGAGGACAGATTGTTGTATGCAATTTTGGAATTAAGAAACAAGGTATGCTGATACAATACAGCGGTAAATAGATTTTGTTATGTATTATAGAACATGAAGCTAAAGACAAGCCATACTTTTAAAAGGAAATAACACGGATTAGCCATAAAAAAACGTAGATCAGACTTTTTCAGTACTTGACATCCTACACTTTAAATTCTTACAAAACCACCCATTATTTTGTCCTAATACAATTCCAAAGCTTAAAGTGAATGAAGTAGATATATTGTAATTCCCAGCAGGCTTGCATGTAATCAAAGTGAGAATAGTTTATTTACAAAAGACATAATTATAAAAGTACGAGCAGTGCAGAAGCCACAAGCAAGCCGAGCAAGATCTTTGTGAAGTGCAGATGTTAAATAACTTTAAGTGAACGTTTGTTTATACGGTAGCTTTAAACTGTCGAATGCATCAGGCATGGCTCTTATCATGAAAAGGAAAAACTTTCCTACAGCTAACTATATTAGTATTGTTTTAATTACTTTTCCATTTAAAAGACGTCAAAAAAGAGAAAAGAGAATGGAAAATACAAAGAACGCACATACTGTAGCACTGGCTTTAACTCTCTGTGATCTATAATCTACAGAAGCAGGGACCTAAGTGCAAAATTTGCAACCAAGCTCCAATCAGAACTTTCTGCTGTACCCTACAGATATTATTATTGCTGGCATTCTGCCACTGTCGCTGCCACTATTTTGTCTTATGGAGGTCAGGCATGTAATTGCAACTCCTGCCCCTCTGGTATTTTCACCACTGTCTTCCATTGTTACTGGACTACAATTTTCAGAATTGCTCTCTTCTATATAAGTGAAAGGGATGACTGAAATGGGGCTTAGTTGTGCATACCTGCTCTCAGGCATGGTGAGAACCATGCCTCAGGCAGAAGTCTTCCAGGGGAACCAGTAAGTTGCCTTTTGGGAACATTACATGTGCTCCCTCAGAGTGCATGGAATTTTAAGAGCCAAACTTGAATTTTTAAATATCTGTCTTTTTTAGTGTCCTACTTTTTATAAATAGGCTGTTTTGCCCCAGGCTCTACCACCACTAAAGGTGACCCTGCTTATTATATACTGTCTGCACTTTTGAAAAAAACAGGAAAAGCCAACTTTCCATCTGTTGTTAAACAAAGGAATTTACATGTAGTGATCTAAACATTTTTCCCAATTAGAATTATTACTAAGGGGTATATTCAAGACTTATTAAAGAATTTGAGAGCATGACATTTATGTGTCAAGATATTTGATAGTTGTACCTTTGTCTCATGAAAAACGTTACAAACAAATTTTATGTTATTAAGTTTCTCTAAAGAGCATCTGTATATAATAACAATATAAAGTTAATTATATTACATACTTTTTCCAGTAGTAATCTAATTTTAAATATTAAAGAGCAGATGCAAACAAAATAATGTTTATTTTTGTTTTGGACAAGGTTTTAGTAAGCAAACTTTATTTTTTCAAAAACCTGCAAGCCAAACATTGCATTGGAGTTTTTCACTATGTGAAAGTATTATTATTTCTATAAATGCAAGTATTTGAAAAGTGCTAACATATTCTACAGCATAATAAATAAAGGGTGCATGCATCGAACATACATGCACATATAGATTTTTCTACCATTATGTGCCCAGTATAACAAATAGCAGCATTCACCCATTTTCCTTCTCACACATCAATAGTGACATTTACATCTGCAAACAGCATATGTAAATTCCTGCTTGGATTGTGCCCTGTAATGGCTAAACTGAGCTCAGGAGAGGAGGATAGGAGAAAAAAAACATGTTTTTCCAGCAGAGTGCACTAGAGCAGAGTTTCAATGAAAACCAGCAGTCTCTTGGTTTACTAGACTGAAGCGCGTGATTTGTAACCTGAGTTGAGAAGAACTATAAATGCTCAGATAGCCAAGAGCCAAAATCAATCATGGTATGTGCATGCCTGGAGAAGTAGGGATGTGATGCAAAGAGCTAGCACAAGTTCACATGTAGCAGATTGTGATCAGAGAGGGTCAAATTTAATTTAGTGGAGCTGGAAACTGATAAGAGTTTAGACAACATAAGATCAAAGAAGTAGTGGATCGGACAGGTTTAGGCTGACTCTTGGGCAGGTTTACGGATGGGTGGTAGGTCAGGTTCCTCCCCACTGTGGTTTCTCAACAACGCTTTTTAACAAACTGCCCTAGTGAAACACCACCACTACATTTATTTATACTCTCACATGGTTCCTCACCACTCCTTCAGTGACACCAAAGGTGGGTTTATCAGATGCAAGTATATAAGGAATTGCAGCGTTTTAGTAGGGTTAGAGTTGGCGCAGGTTGACAATATTTCAACTTGCATATCACTATTAAGTGGAGACAAAACACTCATTGGTAATATAATTAAATGAGTAATCCTAGGCAAATGCCTAACTTCACAATGGAACATATAACCTATATATAGCTGTAAATGCATACATAAATACTGCATTTTTGTCATGTCATTGGGCCGAAAGGCAATTTTAGCTAAACTTTGTGAACAGTGATATGTTTCCAATAGGTAGATAAAAATTTTATCTACCTCCCATTTGCTTGGCCTTGGCAGCTATTGGATATGCTGTCTGCTGCATCTTTTTTAGCCACAAATATTGCTTAGTGCTGATTGTTTTGTTTTTACTGGCAAGGTGTTAATAAAGTCGTTAACTATTGTCTTGTTTTCTATATTCTTCCTGATCTGCCATCTCTGTATCCCAGCAGAGCATGAACAAATGGTTATTTGTGGTATTGTGATTCCCCAGTGATGGAAAATAACTAGCTGAAGAGCCCTGCTATAGACAATACTATAAGGAAAAGGCAGTTGAAATCACTCACATCACCACTTCAACAATCTGTATCTGTTTGATCCCTGCCATGTATCATTTTGTTTGAGAGTGTAATTCACGGGAAAGGAGAAAACATAGTAACACACCCATAATGACTAATTGTCCATAAGAATATTTGCAAAGAAGATTAAACATGTAACACGGCCAATGTATTTCTTCTGGCAAAATAGCACAGGTGTCTCGAGAAGATATCATCTTTCACCTTTACGCTTGATTTGAGATGTTTTTCTCTTGTGTTAACAAGTTTAAGACATGTTTGCTGTATAGCTTATGCAAAGTGGGTGCACCTCACACATACACACACACCTGAAAAGAAAACATAAAAAAACTGTGAAAGTATTAACTTTGTTTTGACTACATAACTAAACATGCCACAAAAAAAGATATTAAAACATTCTGTCCAATGTTCTTGATTATATAAAAGGTATTTTGGTTTTCAGGCCAAGCAATGAGCAAAACCAACTTTTATAGTTCTTTTTTTGATTACTGGAAAAAATTTGCTGGCGTCTTGAGAAACATTTTTTTAATATTTTGAAAAGTACCAGAATACAATTAAAATCAGGTGATTAGTAAACTGGCCCTGGATATAAATATATATTATTTTTTGGTGTCTAATTAAAGAACATATAAGTTCATCATTGGGACCAATGTTCAAGGGGCAGACTTTTTATTTAATTCCCCTGTTGAGTGCCATCATTACTGAAATCTCCATGCACTGTACTAGAGACACAGAGGAGGCAGCAGTTTATTGAAAGGATAAAAAAAAAGTTCCTGAAGACCATAGGTCCATAGACAACTATGGAAATTGTCTATTATTTTGAAACAGCTGTAATATATCCTCTAGGCAAGGGAGCATCCCCCCAAAATGTATTATCTTAATGCATTCATTTTAATACTTTTATTGAAATACATTTATATATGGCCTAGGGTATATATATATATATATCAGAAATAAAAAGTTCACCACAATTAACCAGAGATCACCCTTGGTTAAATATGCCCCTAAATCCTATAAATTAAATATAGATCTGTGAGCTCTTTCATAAAGAAAGGGCTTATAATTGATGTGCTCACATTTTTTCAGATTCCCATTTCTATTAGCTCTTGTGCCATACTTATAACATATAGAGGATTTAACATTATTATATTGCAGACTGCACTAATTTAAAGTATAGAAATGTATACAGAAAGACTGAATTGCCTATTGTTTATTAGAATTAAAATGAGAATGCCGGTATTTCAATTTCAACATAGAACATTTTGCTTGGACAACACCTCCTGGTTAGCATCACTGTTGTATGGTAGCCTATGGAAAAAACTGTCCATAAACCAAAAAGGTTAACAGAGATATTGCAAGTGGTGAAACAACCAACTATATTTTTAAAATATTTTTTTAATAATGCACTTCCAAGAAATGGTGGTGTAAATTGCCTGGAATAAGTCATAAACATTGGGCTATATGATTTTTGTTGATATATAAACCAAAACAATAGAGCTTTATATGGTTTTTTTTATCAGATTTTTATCTGAGATCTGGTTTCTCTAATGTCTTACGTGTTAAGGAGTGAATGGTTTTTCCTGTTGATTGAACTTCCCTTAAAGACTTAAATGGTGCAGGTAATTTTAATATTGGCTTTAAATATGTACTTAAAGGAACAAATGTGTAACGTAGCCAATTCATCAAGCAGAATAGCATCAGTGTAGAAGCATTGTTTTATATAGTGCCATAAAGATATGCATAGTTTTTCAAAAAGGATGATTACATCAAAATAACAAAAAGACACATGGGAGGAGATACAAACATTTTATAAGCAGTAATAGAGAAGAAATACTTCTATGCTGGGGAATACATGCATGCCTGCACGGATTTTTTTTTTACGTTCGGTAGTCTTTAAATTATCTTGCTACTCTTGTTTTGTTGGGTTAAACTCTACTTGCTTAGACATGATACTTTTTCCAAGCCAGTCGGCCTTTCCCAAAGTCTGATTTGTTAGTATCCTGTATGTCTAATTTTATTGTACTTGGCACCATTTTTTAGTGCTGCTGCATTTAATAACTCATTAAAATAATTCACACGTAGCTGTCCAACTCTTCATGCTGTTTACATTTTAAAAACCGTTTCCACAGCATCCTTTCTGCAACATGTATCAGCTTGTAAAACAGGAGCATGTTCTGCAAACCAGCAAAACTACCTAATAGCTCTTTAGCATTGATTTCAATCGGTGCTTTTTATATAACTGCTTTTCTGTAGTGTCTTTACAAATAAATAACTGTGGATAATAAAGTGTGTTTTTAATTGGTGAATTTATTTTGGAGTGTGCTAGTTTTTTCATTTAACAGATAATAAAAGGGTCATTCATGGACACTTCTGCAAGAATGGTTGCTCTGAAATGCATGCAATTGAGAGCATGCATTTTTGCAACTATTGAGGCTGGAGAACCCTGGAGCTACCGCCACCCTGCATCTTTCTCGCAACTTGCACCTGATTTGCATCAAAATGTAACAAAACTGTGTCTATTTTGATGCTATAATTTTGGAAAAAAATTATACATTATAGAAATAAAACAGTGATTTGTGTCTAAAAGTGCGCACTCCAAGTAAACTCTTTACATCTCTTGCTAAGCACCAAATCTCAGCATACCCCTTCAGATGGCAGTACATGACAGGAGTGTTAGTACAACTTTAACTGGGGAGTAGGTTGTTTATATCTGGTCTATCACCTAGTTTTTTTATAATGCATTTCAGTTTCCTTACACAGGCGTTAAAAGTGCTCTCCTATTTTCTGTCACATTATCACAATTGCATATAATGACAGAGCTGTAAAATTCAGTACATCTGTCTGCTCTGCTCTGAACTTTCTTTTTTATTCTGTTCTTATCATCTTGGTGTGAATTGATACTTTATGAAATATTTAAGATGGAGAGGCTGGTCCAACTCCATTTTATGGATGTTTTTTGGAACCCTGGTATGTAAAAGATTAGTTACAGATGGAAGACCACAGGCTTGTTACCTGCACTAGCACCCAGGGCAGGGGCATCTTTGGCCCCTGAGCCACCCAAAGCAGCTCCTCTGATACCACCCCCCCCTCAGCCCCCTGCACTTACCATTACAGCACCAGAGGGGGTCCAGGGGGCCTGGTGTAGAGAGCACAATTATTAAAGCTTTTTGCCGCCCCTGGTAACTTTGTCTGCTGCCTGAGGCAAGCTTCTCAACCCGCCTCATCGTAGCAGTGCCCCTGACACATGGGGATAAAAAAATGGCCCCTTATGAATTTGCTGTTTCAAAGTTTGCATGTATATCAGAGTATTGAAAAATATTGAAGAAAGGGTTGACACTTTGGCACTTAACAGATCAACAAATAAGAGCTAAAGAATCCCAGTAGATGTCCAGATTTAAACTGTTGATGCACCCTGTTTATCTTTTGATTTAGTCACAGAAATACCCTTGCTGGTATATATTTTTTTGGAAGCTTTCTACACATGACATAAGGAACATTATTTCTAGTGCAGCATTGCCAGTTAAACAACATTATAACCTGTTACAGGCTTCCCATGCTGTCTCTGGTTTCTTATCACATCTTTTGACAAGTTTTTACTTTTAGAAAGAACTATGACAGAGTGTAAGAATGGTTGAGGCTAGAAAGTTTGACAACAAACAAAGTGTTTGCAAATTGTGAGCTTCAATTAAACAGCTTCTGCATTAGGACTAATTAGCACAGTTATTATCTGGAAACACAGTACACATCATTTTCAGTATGGACACCTAGTTTTTGATTGGTTCAATATGCGTTTTTCCCAGGTGGAGACCCACACCCCACTCCTCCCTTAGACACTAAGAGACATTCTTGTGCCTAACCCATTTTTCTGTATTCCTGGTATTGATTACAATCAGGTTTTGACTCTACTCCACTACTATTCTTTGCCAAATGATTGACTGCTTATTCTACACAGTACTGAAAGCATTTTCTGCTGTAGCATCCCACATCTGCAGAACAGGAAATTATTCTTTATTAGAAATTATTGTAAAAGTAAAGCTACAAAAGTTCCCATTCATTTATTGAAAATCTACTGATTTTGAAAGCTTTGCTTTGCAAAGACATGAACATGGTTTAAATAAATCAAGGAAAAAACCTGAAAAAGAATCCGTTAGCAACAGGCTTCAACATATTACAATATCACTTCATTCATATGCATTCCATCTCTCAGCCATTGACTGATGAGCATGAGGTCAAACACAAACATTTTTTGAAAATCCTGATGCTGGTTATTCTTAATGCACAAAGTTTAAATGCAGTGCAGTTCATCTGACCTGTATTGTATTATTCTGCTGTCTGGTACATTAACTATAAAACCTATTCCTTGAGAATCCATTGCTTATACACGATATACAGAATGGGAAAAATGACTGTTTTATGTTTTTTCTAATGCAAAACCTATTTGTTTAGATGTCGTAATGTCTACTTGACTGAAACCTTTAGTAATTTTTTTCTCTAACTTTCCCCCCATTAATGGTTCAATGTATGAAGACCAGCCCAAATATAAACAAGGAGCAGATTAACACTGTTTTTCTTAACTATGGGTCTAGTGTATTTTTGGCTGTTTGGTGGTATGTATATGTAGTAGTGTGCACTGTTTTGAATGTTGGCTTTCATACTGTTCAACATGCATTAAGTCTAATACTACCCTGACAGTTGTTTGTTGTGGCAGCTGCATATAAATTCACATACAGACTAGTCTCTTATTAAGTATTACTTAGATTGCATGGCAAATTATTGCAGTTTCTGATTTTACTAATGTATATAATGCCATGCTGTCTAATCATGCCTTAATGATGAATATGTGGATTATATAGTGACATTAAAAAAGAAAGCAAATAGCACACAACGGAAAAAAAAATAAGCCAGCATAAAAACTTAAAAACAAATTTGGGAAGCATCTTTCTTACAACACTTATTTAACTAATTTGTTTATGTGTTCAGGTATCTTAAGAAACAGTCACAGGATCTGGGATGATGCCTGGCCTTTTATTTTGGACCTTACAGTCCTTCTTTTCTTTTCCAGCCTTTTATTCAAAGGATTGCTGGTGTGCTTGAGACCATTGTCCTTTTGCATGATCTATTTTAACCAAGCTTTAGTTGCTGGACATATGGCCTCACATTTTACTTTACAGTACTATGGAACAAACAAGAGTTCATAGTGGGCTTAGTGACTGGGAGTTCTCCAGGACCAAAGCATCCAAATTATCACTCTTCCAACACTGTTATTGTGTGCTGCTACTAGAACACAGTGTTTGGCTTACCCAAGACGTGCTGTTGTGCCTAAAGACCAAACCCAAACAACTCTACTTTGGTGACAGCAGAACTGTATAATTTATGAAATGTGCATGTATTTCCTTTAGACCATTTTCTTAAATTTGATCTCTTTTTATGTAAATTGGACATGGGTCGCTTCTCGCTCTTATAGTGCCTTGGGGCTTGTCAATCAGGGCTTGTAAAGCAGAAGCTAAATTTTTGACTGATAGGAAAAACAGGCAGTGCAGTTAAATGGTGTTGTCGGCTTATACTATGGTGACCACACAGGGTCAGAGCTCACAGTTTTCTTATCACAGTGCTGCCGCTTCCTTTAAACTTCATGTATGTGACTTAACAATAACAACTACAATAACTCTACAAAAGTCTTCTCCTACACTAAGGGGCACATTCATGAAAACACGAGTTCGAATCCCAAATGGGATAAATTCGGATTGGATACGATAATTTCTTAAGATAGCAAATATCACGAATATGCTTACAAAAAAATTGTATTAGTCACGATAATATCATATTGGCAATCTGAAAGCCATGAAATGTTCGTACCGAACGATCGTAAAATGCAGGAAAACCTTTCCGACTTTGACTTTGTGCATGATTTTGGAAGCCTCCCATAGGACTCAATGGCACTCTGCAGCTCCAACCTGGCCCAAGGAAAGTCACAATACCGAAGCTCGAATGAATCCGAAATTCACAATCACAAATTTTATTGCAAAGTACGAAAAAGTTGCGTAAAATACAAAAAAAATATGCTCGGAGCATTTGAACGACTGCTCGGAGCATTCGTGGATTAGTAAATGTCCCCCTAAGTGTTTTTAATGGTGCTTTTTACTAATTTCCACTTACTTTATTATTTATGCATGGCCCTTGCCTGCTTGCATTTCCTGCACCAGCGTAACGATCTGTGCTAGGACTGCATGCAAGATTTAACTTGAAGCCCCCAGTGCTGAAGAAGATAATTTGTAAAGGAAAAATCATTAATTATAGGTGGCTCTACATGTTACAATCCGCTTCTTTGGCGAGGTCACCAAATGAGCGGATCTTCTCCTGATATACCAACCTAAGGTGGTATTTATATTGGGCATCGAATTACAACAATGGGCATAGGGGACATTGGGGCGAGGGCTACATCAATGAGCCAATGCGGTCCCTGATCCATCAGGAAAATCAAACCTGCCTGATCAACACCTGGCCAATTTTTGGTCAGATATAAATCAGGAAGGCCCGTTGGATGGCCCCTTACATGGGCAGATAAGCTGCTAAATCAATCTAAAGGACCCGAAATGGTAGCTGAAATGTGTCTGCATATGGCCACCTTAAGGGAAAATGAGTAAAAGCATCATTAAAAAAGAGCAGTACAGAGCAGTGCAGAGAGGCGTTTTTCAGAAAGAGGATTTTTTTTTTTTACAGAAGAAGCGTAAGGTAAGAGAGGCTGAAAGGAAAAATGTCAAATTATTCTCAATATGAGGAAGTGGTTGTGTTTTTTTACAACAATTTATTTTACTAACACAGTGGGTCTATGTCAGTGAGTTTGTGATTAAAAGTCGATTGATTAAATCATTGCTCTCAGAAAAGATCTAATCACAAAAGTGTCAGTAGTTACTTACTTGTAAAACCAATATTATTAATATTGCATCAAAATGCACTCCTTTCACTTTCAAATAGTTGGACTCAGTGCTGCTCAGTCCTTCCTGCCATATGTTTGAACTGAGTGCTGATGGAGGGGAACCCTGGAGCTAATGTTACCTCCAGACCAGACAGCACATCCAGGGTTCCCTTAGTGCCCTGTGTTAACTGGCACAGTTCATTGCACAGAAACAATATGCCACACATGTCACTTGCAAGCTTAACACCAGAAAAGATGCCAGACAAAAATATTTGGTGCAGTTGCACGCGATTTGTAATTAATTGCACATGCTGTTTAATTTTGGCAAATTGTGGTAGACCCAGCACAGTTGCGTAAAGAACATAGCCCCTTTGCAACTGCGATGACGCTAGAATTCAGGGAAAAAAACATGGTGATTGCACTCAAACTTGCACTTTGCTCACTGCATTTGCAGACATACAAGTGCTGTAATGTAATGTTATGGTGAAGCTAAAAAGAAACATTTGCTTCCCTCATAGAGCAGTGGCACACAGATTTGCCACCCGTAGTAAAAATGTGCTACTGCAGGCGACAAATCTCCCAGAAATGCCATCCTCTTTATTAATATTTGAATCCCCACAAGCAAATTACATAACTCACAACAATTAGGCTTAATTGCAGGAAAATGTCAAAGAAGGCATTAATGTAAATAATGTAATTACACTTGTGAGGTAGCTGGATATAAAAATTTTATTAAATTGGCATAGAAACTGGTGATGACAATATACATGATACATATTGATCAGATTTGGTAAATGTTTTGCTAATGTACTAAATCATAATGGCATAAGTTATAATAAAATAATAGAATGATAATAATATGTTAATGATGTATCCTAGGCATTATTAAAAGGTTTTGTAATAGTAAGCTGGACAGAGATCTCTCTGAGCTACCGAATGCTTTTCTATTCTGTACTTGACCCAAAAAAGCTTTCTTCTCTGATTAAATAATTTGCCAAGGCTCCAGTTGAAGTGTTGAATGGTTGCCATGCCCCGACAAGACCCAACACTATGTTGTACCTTTTTCACTGCTGACTTATGTGTTTTAGTAAGGAATAAAAGTGAATGGTTAAAAGATATTAATGTAACATTGTTCTGATTTTTTTTAGGAATTCCTAGAAGAAATCCAGTTGATTTGATTATGTGTGAAGATTGCAAGGTAGGAGGAGCATTGTACTTTTCCCATATACTACTTATGTGTAAGAGAGATTAGATACAGTGAACATGTGGGAAGGAAATTCTAAACTGGAAAAAACAGTCCATATGACTACTGCTAATACTAGCAGAAGTGCAATAATCCAGGCTTCTGTCCTAGTGAGGCTAGTTTTACATTGTCTTCTATAATTGCTTGATTTATTCTTTAGAAAAGAACTAGTAAATGTAGTGCCCCTTGAGCATTGGTGTTTTTTTCATAAACATATTAAAATGCTATACTAACACTAACGTACCTAAAAATTCTACCTTGACTGTTAAAACTCAGTATATTGTAATCACTGATCCCTTCCATAATAAAGGTGATGTTGGTGTCTACTTTCCTATGCTCAATATATGTAGGTTATTGTGCATCATATTTGAGATACATATCACAGCCCCGTACTGTACACTAGGATGTGATATCAGCTGAGGGTTGTGTGCAAATATATAAATAGAGAAAGATTCTCTATTGCTTCAGGAATATGCGTACACCTCAAATCCACTTGTTAGCGTCTTCCCATTCATAAAACTTATATATAAACAAAGATAGAAAGGCCTGGATCCGGGCACAGCGTAGGAGGAGGGCCCACATGACGGGGCTGACAATGGGAGCCCCGATTGGTCAGCCCGGGCACGGGGTAGCAAGGGTTAAAAAGGGGGTGCAGAAGGAGGCGCCAAGCAGTTGCGCGGGAAGACAGCTGGAAATAGGATAGGGCAGCAGCGGCGCGAATCCAGCAGCGGCATCCGACCCACTCACCATGTCCACCCTGGAAGATCTGCTCGGCAGGCTGAGGGAAGAGGCGACGCAGAGAGGAGAAGCCTGGCTGCGGCAGATGCTGCAGCAACCGGGACCCGAGGCGTCTACAGAACGGAACCTGCGGCCTCGCCGCGCCAGGCCCCCCGACCGGCTCAGTCCTTCACCAGCGCCAGCGGCGAGTGGCCGCAGGCGCAGCAGCAGCCCCCGCACTCCACATCAGGCGGCCGGATGCGCCGCAGCCCCTGACAGGCAACCAGGTAGCGGGCCCCCAAACCCCCATATAGCAACAACGGAGGAGGAGGGCGGGGCAACGGGGCCAGGCAGGAAGAGGCGGGCCACTTCCGGGCCAGCAGAGGGGACCGCAGCCGGTGGGAGACAGCGGGCAATGAGGGGAACAGCACCACGGGTGGAAGGCACGCCACAGAGGGTTCCAGCCAGTAGAGGCAGGAAGGCAGCCAGGCGAGCACCCCCAAGCCAGCTTCCCCGAGAGGGGGATGTGTGGGGACAGGCACCTGCAGCGCTGGGCACCCAGCAGGAGAGGCAGCGTGGGCGGGCTAGGGGGGATACCTCCCCTGCCCAGGTGGCCAACACGGGGCATAGACGCTCCTCACGGAGCAGGCGCCCATCACCCATTCCCCTGCGCTCTGAGGAATGCCCCTCAGATGGCAGCAGCAGCCCCTCAAGGGGAGATGAGGCGGATGAGGGAGCGAGCACGCCTCTGAGGGTAGGAGGGAGCCGCGCGCGGCATAGGCCAACAATCCAGCACGCAGCGGCGCCAGGCCAAGTAGCCAGCGCCAGGAGCACACCCCTCAGGCAGCCGGCTTCTCAGGCACAGCGAGAGCCAGGCGAGGAGGGCAGACAACGCGGGAGCTCTGGGACAGACGGCACAGGCAACACCCAGGCATCTGGGTCTTCAGGTATACTCTTTCCTTTTGACCTCAGCCAGTCTCCTATTGTACCACTCACACAGACAAATTCCACACAGCAGGCGGACACAGAAGGTATGTTGGGGCAGTTTCTGTCAGGGCTAAGCCAACTAATGTCGCGCTATAGTCAAAGGCAACCACTAGAACAGTTACAAGGGGGGGCTGCGGGGACACAGGGGTCACAAAGTGGGGAGCTTTCCTCAGGGGCACCCCAGGTCCAAACGCAACCCATAATCGACTCCATAGCGACGGGAGTGATAGCCCAGCCCAGCCAGCCGGAAGGGACAGGGGGGGGTGCTACAGCACCAGGGGAGGCAACAGCAAAAAAAGGGGAGAAACCAGCCCCGATGTCAGACGCTGCAAAAGGGCACGCCTACATTTGCTTTGAGGGCCCCTTGGGGGCCCACCTGAAGCCCGAGGTGAGGGAAAAAATTTGGAAGCGGGAGTACCTAGATATTTTTACCCTGCTCCCCCTGGAGCGGTTTAGTATTGAAAGATGGGAAAAAGGCAAGGAACATAGAAAGGAGGAGGACGAGGATAGGCGACGTTTCCGTCTTATCCCCAGAACATTCGGCAATTGGCTGCAGGCCTTTGCCACACTGGCGAGCGTGATAGGTGAGAAGCAGCCAGAGTGCTGCTCAGCACTTTTCTGCTATCTGGACTCTATCTGGGAGGCCCACAAGGTCTATGGGGGCATGGCTTGGCTCAGATACGATGAGCAATTTAGACAACGCATGGCAATAAGACCAGAGATAAAGTGGGATCATAGGGACATAGGTCTATGGATGAGACTCATGAACAGCAAGGGTTTCCAGGGTTACTCAAGCTTAAGCCAGGGAGGTTTCCAAGGTTACTCAAGCTTAAGCCAGGGACAGCCCTTTCAAGCGGGCTCCGGCGGGCAGGCCATCGGCCCAGCCGGAGCACAAAAGAAGGGTGTGTGCTGGCTATATAATGACAGCCAGTGCAGGTGGGGCAACTCATGCCGTTACAGGCACGAATGCTCTTTATGCGCAGGAACCCACCCCTATGCTAGGTGCTTTAAGCGACCCAAGGAAGGGACAGGAAAACCAGGAGATAACAATAAAAAAAGGGGAGACACCAGTGAAGCTCGCAGCGATGCGGCCCTGGCTAGATAAGTACCCCAACCAAGAAAAAGCTGAGCTACTGAGGGCGGGTTTCCAACACGGGTTCAGAATTCCAGGGGAAGACACCCCAGGGTGTCCAACCGTAAATAACCTGAAGTCCGTAAAAGGAAACCCATCCTTAGTACTTGAAAAACTGACAAAAGAGATCAGCTTGGGCAGGATGGCCGGCCCGTTCGGCACACCCCCATTTAAAAACACACGTATATCCCCACTGGGCTTGGTGCCTAAAAAAGAACCAGGCAAATATCGGCTTATCCATCATTTGTCATACCCCGCGGGGTCATCAGTGAACGACGGAATAGACAAAGATTTAACTAAAGTATCCTACACATCATTTGACGAGGCGATCCGCCTTGCGGTAGCAGCGGGCCCAGGGGCACTAATGGCCAAAACAGATATCGAGGCTGCATTTCGGCTCCTGCCGGTGCACCCCGATTCCCTACATTTACTGGGTTGTCAATTTGGGGGGTCCTTTTACGTGGACAGGAGCCTCCCTATGGGGTGCTCCATTTCCTGTTCCTATTTTGAAACATTTAGCACCTTCCTGGAGTGGGTAATCAGACAGCAGTCGGGTATGGCTTCCATTATCCATTACCTGGACGACTTCCTATGCATTGGCCCCACCAATTCCCCCGCATGCGCCATACTGCTTCAAACAGTCCAAAGGGTAACATCGGAATTCGGGGTCCCCCTAGCCCCCGAAAAAACAGAGGGCCCATCCACCTGCATAAAATTTCTCGGGATCGAGATAGACACAGTGAGGCAGGAGTGCAGGTTGCCGACCGATAAGGTCAGTGCCCTGAAGGAAGACATCCACCGGGCTATTAGCTCAAAGAAGCTAACATTAAAACAACTCCAATCACTGCTTGGCAAACTAACTTTTGCCTGCAGAATTATTACAATGGGGCGAGTATTTTCTCGGAGATTGGCAATGGCAACCTCCGGTACGAAAAAGCCACACCACTTTGTCAGGCTGGGGGCCGAACTAAAAAAGGACCTAGGGATTTGGGCTAGGTTCCTCCAAGCATACAATGGTAGGTCTTACTGGCAAAAGACAACAGACACCAACAAGGACCTGCAGCTATTTACGGATGCAGCAGGATCTTGTGGTTTTGGGGCATACTTCAGCGGCAGCTGGTGTGCCGAAAAATGGCCCGATAGTTGGGTAGCGGGGGGGTTGATACGTAATTTAACCCTCCTGGAATTATTTCCAATCCTGGTGGCCATAGAGCTATGGGGACACTTATTCTCTAATAGAAGCGTGACTTTCAACACCGACAATATGTCGGTAGTTTTGGCCATTAATAACCAGACATCATCATCGGGCCCAGTGCTAGCATTGCTGCGACATCTAGTATTACGGTGTTTACAGTCTAACATATGTTTTCGAGCACAGCATCTGCCAGGTGTAGTCAACGACATTGCTGACTCTTTGTCCCGATTCCAGTGGGACAGATTCCGGGGCCTGGTGCCGGGAGCGAAACCTCAAGGAGAACCCTGCCCGGAATCCCTCTGGCAGATCATATGAGAGGTATGATGGCATGGGTACAGAGGTCAGTCGCGGCATCCACGTGGTCGGGTTATAAGAGAGTCTGGTCGGACTGGATGCAATTAATGCATTGGAGTGGGGCAGGAGAGAGTGACCGCGACAGACTTGATCTCTTGCTCTGGCAATTGGGTATCTATTTTGAGAATTCCATATCCCCTAGTTCACTGAGCGCAAAACTGGCAGCATTGGCTTTTCTGTTCAAGGTAATGGGATGGAGGGACTATACAAAAGAATTCCTAGTCAAACAGGCGGTAAAGGGTTTCAAAAGAGGAAAAAAATCAGAGGACAGGCGCAGGCCTGTGACATTACCCATATTACAAGGCCTTTTCGAAAAGCTGGAAGTAATTGCACGTAGCGCATACGAAGGGACACTATTCAAACTAGCATTCTCCTGGGCATTTTTTGGGGCCTTTCGAATCTCCGAGCTAGTGAGTAACAATAGACATACCCCAGGAGGAGTCCTCTGGGAGGACATTCAACTGGCCAATGGGCTACTCACTATAAAGATAAGGGATTCCAAAACAGACAAGATGGGCAAGGGTTTTCTAGTCACATTAGCCGGGGTGGAAGGGTGTGTCACATGCCCAGTGCAGTGCTTCCTGGCCTATCAGAGGATCAGACCACATATAACCGGCCCTTGTCTAGTACATGCGGACGGGTCCCTCCTGTCCAGGTTCCAATTTGTGGCAGTTTTCAAAAAAGCCCTTCAAGGCATGGGGATGTCATACAAGGACTACGGTAGCCACTCCTTTCGTATAGGGGCGGCCACAGAGGCGGCACGATGGGGCATGGATGCCGTGGCCATAAAACGCATAGGGCGATGGGAATCACATCGATTCCAATCCTACATCAGGCCACACAGGGCGGAATAATACAAAAAAAAAAAAAAAAAGAGGGGGGAGAGGGCTGTTGTTTAACACTCACATGTTTTCTCTTTATCAGGTCAAGCCACATGCTCGGTCTGGGTGGTCGGACATTCATACATCTATTGGGCAGAGAAAAGAGCGAGGGTTCGCAAGAACGGCTCCCAGCTTGGCTTTGTAGAACAAGAGGTATCCATCTCCTGGATGGGGTATAGTGGTTTGTTATGGGATGAAGTAGTCCCTATCATTATACAACAGGCAAAAAAGGTAGGACCACCACAGGTTATCCTGGTGCACGCAGGAGGCAACGATTTGGGTAAATGCCCCATGAAGCAGCTCATTAAGAGCATGCGTAGGGACTTCATAAGGTTGTGGTCACTTTTCCCCTGGGTAATTTTGATTTGGTCCGACATGGTGCGAAGGACGGCCTGGCGAGGGGCCAGGTCACCTGCTGCCATTGACAAAGCCAGAATTAAGGTAAATAAAGCAGTGGCAAAATTCGTAAAAAGCCGTGGGGGCATGGTAGTGGAACACAAGTTATTAAAGCCAGCGGAGCAGTTCTTGCGGCCAGACGGGGTACATTTGAACGAGGTGGGCTTGGACATATTCAATGCAGCCTTGCAGGATGCAATTGAAATGGCAAGTAGAGTGTGGAGGCGTATGTGAGCTTGAAGGTATCCAAGCACACATAGCATGGCGGGTCCCTTGCCAGTCTGCCGGGCATGATGGTGTGTTTGTTTGGACAATACTGGACCGTTGGGGCAACCCCTAAGGTGGGTACCCACGGTGGGGTTGAATATGTTCAGTTAATTTCCCCAGGGCTTGGTCCCTTGCGGGTTGTTTCTGTTTAACAGCTATGGTGTGGATATTACAACGCTAGGCAATCTCACTGAGCTAGGGGCAAGCGGCTAGTGAGCATTGCTGGCATTTGGAAGGGCAGACTGGCAGAGGGCTTTACCAAGGGCTACTGATTGTTACCAATAGTTACCAATTGCTGTCAATTATTATTGTTACAAATCGTTACAAGTTTTGTACCATGTTGTTAATGATGTTTTTCGGATATGTAAACAATTAAGTATTGCTAAATGATTGTGTACAAATAAAAGCTGTGGCCATATCATCCAACAAAGGTGATGTCACGCGTGGTTTGTTCAGAACGGTTGGAGGGAGGAGTGAACAATGGGTCATGCCCCTAGTCAAGAAAGGCCTGGATCCCGGGCACAGCGTAGGAGGAGGGCCCACATGACGGGGCTGACAATGGGAGCCCCGATTGGTCAGCCCGGGCACGGGGTAGCAAGGGTTAAAAAGGGGGTGCAGAAGGAGGCGCCAAGCAGTTGCGCGGGAAGACAGCTGGAAATAGGATAGGGCAGCAGCGGCGCGAATCCCCACCCACCCTCCCTATTGGTCAATGTATTCGGCAAGGGGAAGCCTGGCAAGCTAGGGGATAGGGTTAGGGCCGGTAGGACCCCTAGCGGGACTCAACATAGGGAGGCTAGATGTACTACCCATGGTAGCGTCTTAGTCACAGCTTTGGCGGGTCCCTTGCCAGTCTGCCGGGCATGATGGTGTGTTTGTTTGGACAATACTGGACCGTTGGGGCAACCCCTAAGGTGGGTACCCACGGTGGGGTTGAATATGTTCAGTTAATTTCCCCAGGGCTTGGTCCCTTGCGGGTTGTTTCTGTTTAACAGCTATGGTGTGGATATTACAACGCTAGGCAATCTCACTGAGCTAGGGGCAAGCGGCTAGTGAGCATTGCTGGCATTTGGAAGGGCAGACTGGCAGAGGGCTTTACCAAGGGCTACTGATTGTTACCAATAGTTACCAATTGCTGTCAATTATTATTGTTACAAATCGTTACAAGTTTTGTACCATGTTGTTAATGATGTTTTTCGGATATGTAAACAATTAAGTATTGCTAAATGATTGTGTACAAATAAAAGCTGTGGCCATATCATCCAACAAAGGTGATGTCACGCGTGGTTTGTTCAGAACGGTTGGAGGGAGGAGTGAACAATGGGTCATGCCCCTAGTCAAGTGTAATAGCACTTATTAAGTTAAAATGCATGTAAAATTGCCTACTCACAAAGGATTCATAAGCACATATTAAATGAAAAAGGTCTGGACTTTTCCCATATTTCTGCCTGTTCTTTTACTGTAGCGGTTCCTTTTGTCTATTACACTATCTTTGTTTTTATGTACATTTTATGAATGGGAAGAAGCTGACAAGTGGATTCCTGAAAGGGGAAATTCACTTGCCTTGCACACATTGGGTGTTTTAAACATTTACCTTTAAGCACACACTAACTTTTGGTAATGTTGGGTGTAAGCAGATATTCAGTGCTAAAAGTTACTACCCTGTGTGCACCCTACTCTCTTCATTTTTTTTTTTTTATTTCTGTGCAACTACCATGCATTTTGGTAAGGAGAAGTGGCAGGGCTGGATATTTAGGAGTGATGGTCTGAGAAGCATCTTGCAAGTGCTGGCCCTGGAATGCCCTCATTACATTGGGTGCATTATTGCCCAGTTATGGACTATTTATCCATGTGGATCTCTTGGCAAGTTCTAGGAGACTGACTCATTGTTTCATTGATGTCCAAACCATTTCACATATGTGTATTAACTCTCTTTTTAAAGAGATGAGAACCCTTCATAGAGTGTTATTGGCCAATTGAGCACATTGTATTCCCATCTGTAGTAGACTAGACTAGGCAGTTACAAGCTAGTGAAAGGCTGTCCTTCACAACTTTGTGCAAGACAAAATGCTTATTATATCAGTGTATATGAGAGATGCATCATTCTAAATAGCACCTTAAAATCAACAAAACAAGCCAGTTCCTTTGTAAAGGACAACCAATAGGAATTCCTAGTGC